>NC_090333.1:16224212-16291712 GCF_035084215.1 Heptranchias perlo | reverse complement strand
AATTAATTAAGGTGGACATTATGAACAATGTTTTCAAACTACTGTACTCTTACTGTATGGGGAGAATGTTTAAAAGAGACACTATTCAGAGTCTGAGGCCATCTTGTTTCCTTTATGGAGTACATGCTCCTGTTTGGTTACCATGAGCTGAAACCAATGAAATGTTATTTTCTAACAGTTTGTGGCTTTTTTTTGCTGTGCTGTGGGCTTTTTAAAAAATTGTATGTGACTTTTCTCTTTCCCACTCATTTGAGGCCATTAATCTTTTAATGAAAATTCTGTAGTGTTTGTGGAACCTTGTTCACTTAGTCTATGCTTGTTTTCTCCCTTATATGGCTGGTAGAGTTGACTTACTTCCAAAGAAAATATCAATTGATAAAACTTAACAATAAAACAATAAAATGTTCAAGTCTGTATAAAATGTGCTCACCTTTCCACTTCAAATTTAAGGTACTTTTACACTAGTGGAGTGTAGCTGAGTGCACACTCCCGGTTTTCCTCTGTCAGCTGCACCACACAGTATAGGTGAAGTCATGGTAGACCCATTGGTTTAATTAAAATAAACTGGGGGAGCTGGTTTTGTGCATTTGAACTCTGGAGCCTAGGCTTTTACTCAACTTACTGCCCAATTTTTGGATCATAATCAGGCAGCTGGGAACGAAAAATGGGTGGAAGTCCCGGCTTGCTGGAAACAATTTGCATCCCAATGTTTTTTTTCCTGCTGGATGGGTCCAGCAATGGTGGAATCGTCTGCCTCAAACAACTGGATGCTTCATTTAAATATGTATTTGGGGGTTGTCCATCCCACACACCATTTCCCACCCATTTGATATGAGCGCCACCATTACTAAACGGGGATAAGAATCCTGAAGGTCATGGAAAGGACTTATTAAATATAACAGTAAGTCTATCATAACCATTTCGGAACCATTTACATTTTTTTTGTTACTAGTCCTTAGGTTTTCATGAGCCTTTCTCCTAATTGTTGGAATGTATTTATTTTTGACCCCAGCACTATTGGTGGCACCAATGGGAATGCCCATATTTAACATGTTCGGAAGAAGAGGCGAACCAATGAAGTGATGCCAGGTGAGTCAGGTTGATGAGATTAACCTTTGTTGAATTAACTTTTAAGCTTTTCCAAAGGTTTCAGATTCTTCTCACTTTATTTTGACACTCCCCTTTAATTGTCTCCATCCATTTAAGTTTCACTACACACAGTTTTCTGCTCCCATGACCAGTGTGCTCCCTGTACCTATCCAAATCGGCTGCATATAGTGACACCACTATTCCTGGCCAGAATGGAGACGATTGGATAACTCCCCCATCAATTACGCCTGGAGACCGCACTGCTGTAAGTGTCTGGGATTGTATTATGTAACTATCCTCCAATCGCTGCATTTTGCTGGAGAAATAACCCTGCTTTTATCGGGAGATGTTGCTGTAGTTTCGGTCATGAGTTCTGTTTGCTATAGTTTGTAGAGACTCTTTTTAAATAGACTCTGTAAATAAATTTGTTTGCTGAGTAAATGGACTTTGTTTGCTGTAAAATAGACTGTTGTGAGTCGTGCTGTAAGTCCTGCCCTGCTTCTAACTCATTGGCTGACACAGTGGTGTCAATAGACACTCTGATCCAAATCTGCAACTAGAGTTATGCTAATGAGCTGACCTCAAAAAAGTTATGTACAAACAGTGCACTTCCAGTTGAGTCTGTTTGACACCCACCACTGGCCATTAGAGTCTAAACTATGTCAATAGACCAAAGTCTACGCTTGGATCTCCATATTAATAGTAGAGTCCAGCAGAACTGGGGGAATCAGACTACTGACATGGAGTTTAAAGCGATAACAACACATGGAAGTCACTCTCCTGAAACAAGATCAAAAATTCTGTAAAATATAAAAATGTCTTTAGTCTTGATTTGTGTTACTTGCCACCATTAGAATATGATATCACAGTCATTAACATATCAAGTACCTCACTTCACCTTGTTTGGGCAAGAGATTTGAGTAATTCCAATTAACTTTCGACCAGGTGCCTGAACATATTACTGGTGCTAAGTTAAAACAACAACAACATACATTGTTTCAGTGTCCCTCATGTACAGGAAGACATCTCAGCACTTTACATTGACGAGGAAAAAATAATGGGGATAATTTTTGTTTTCGCTGCTTGGGAATGAAAATATGGCCGTTTCGGTAATGGGTAGGTGATCTTGGCCATCGGTTTACTGACTGAACGATGACAATAAATATTACCCTCAATGAATGGCAAAGAGGAGGGAAAGGGGAAAATGGAGAAGGTTATGACAGAGGCAGGGAGCAGAGAGATGGGTTTAGAGGGGATTTTTGAATGCAGGGAAAGGTGTGGCAAGGTGGAAGGATCCAGGGAGGAACTATTTGAAAAAGAGCTGGGGAGTTCTCCTGGTGTCCTGGCCAATTTTCACCCCTCAACCAACATCATTAAAACAGATTATATGGTCATATTTATCTCATTGCTGTTTGTAGGACTTTGCTGTGTGTAAATTGGCTGCTGCTCTTTCTTACGTTACAACAGTGCCTACACTGCTCCAAGGTACTTCATTGGCTGTGAAGCACTTTGGGAAGTCCTGAGGATGAGAAAGACACTATATAAATGCAAGTTCCTTCTTTATCATGATATCACAGGGTTAGCAGGTGCCTTAATTCGTCATGCATCTGTGCACAGATAGTTCAGCAAGTAGATGTAGCAGCTGAAGAGGCAGGCCCAATTTTTTGAGATGCATGGTGTACCCTGGGTAGAGGCACATTGTTATCACTCATGTTGTCATTCATGCACATATAGGTCATGTCCTTCCTTGTGTTAACAGAGAGGATTACTGCTCTGTTGATTTCCAGATGGTATGTGGCCACTAGCAAAAAAATGTGAGCTTAATGCTTGTTTCCCAGGGAGTGCTCTTGATAAACCCATCTTGATTCAATCAAATGTTCACCAACTGGTCAAGGGTGAAAACAGAATACAAGATCAGCTTCTGGGAGACATTGGTTACCTGCTTCGAGCATGGCAGACGACACCCCTGCAGAACTCCCATATTTTTCAAGAAAAGGCCCACGATGCAGATTTATGAGGCAGAAATATAAAAGAAATAACTTCTGGGATCTTGAAACAATGATTCCAATACTTGAACTGCACTGGAGATGCCTTACAATTTAATCCAGAGGAAGCAGGCAGGATAATTATAATACATTGCATGCTGCAAAATATAACTGGTCCTGTGAGGTTGGAATAATGAAGTAACTCAACTCAGTTATGCTTATTGCTGACAGTATATGCTATGTTTAATGGCTGATGGCCTGACGAATTTCAAAATCATTGTACAAATTGGAAGCCTTGTTGTCTCCATAAACTTTTGACGGCTATGATGGCCCCCTTGTATCAAGTAAGGAGTTTATTTGTAGAGTCCTATTACCAGTCTTCATATGCTGCCACCTATTGAAGGCTGTCGTCTTCTGCATTCCTTGAATGGAAATTTTACAGAGCAAAGGGGAGGCTGAAGCCCAGTATGTTGCTGGGCACAGTGGAATAAAATTTGAAGTACCTTGTTTGCTGAACTTTGAAGAGCAGTGTCAATACTTGCATGTTATCCATTCTCTGCGCATGTTAGTTGTCATCCAGCAACTTTGCATACTTACCCTTTCTGGACTGTTCTAATACTTCTCAAATATCCTCAGTACCTTGTTTCACCTCCAGCATATTACTAGATAAATTCAGGTTAACAATACTCTTTTGTGAATGTATTAAAGCAAACATGTCTGACACTTCTTACCACTTTGGACATCCATATAAAGCAATGCAAGATAAGGGACATCCTCGTTGCTTACCTTGAGACCTTTCTATAAACTGGACATCTTGTTCCACACCTTCTTCCATGTACAGCGGATGACACCCCATTCACCCTCCATCTGATGGCCTCCCACTGCTACTGGATCAAGTGTTTATTGTGTGTTGCTCTTCAGCTGAAAAGAGGGCATTTCGCTGCTCCGTCACTTCAGGGCAGTCTCCCTGTTTGCTCCACTAATGCTCAAGTTTGTGTACTCCCCAGCTGGATTGACCCTCTTATATCAGTTATGATGTGGAGATGCCGGTGATGGACTGGGGTGGACAAATGTAAGGAGTCTTACAACACCAGGTTATAGTCCAACAGCTTTATTTAAAATCACAAGCTTTCGGAGGCTTCCTCCTTCATCAGGTGAGTGTGGGATTCCATAAAGGTACAGCATATATAGTCAGAGAACAATGCCTGGTGATTACAGACAATCTTTCCAACTGCCCGTTATCAAGGCAATCAAAGGAGTTGAATAGTGCTCAGACAGAGAAACATTACATACAAGTCTACTGAATACACAAACGGTCAGAACACAAAGACAGAGAGAAAGAGAGAGAGAGAGAGAAACATCCGAAAGGCAGAGAAAGAGAATGACCAGTTGTATTAAAAACAGATAACTTTTTTTTCGCTGGTGGGGTTACATGTAGCGTGACATGAATCCAAGATCCTGGTTGAGGCTGTCCTCATGGGTGCGGAACTTGGCTATCAATTTCTGCTCGGCGATTTTGCGTTGTCGTGTGTCTCGAAGGCTGCCTTGGAGAACACTTACCCAAAGATCGGAGGCTGAATGTCCTTGACTGCTGAAGTGTTCCCCGACTGGGAGGGAAATTACCCAGCTTTCAGGAGAATAGCGTCCACGACACCACACAACCCTGCCACAGCAACATCTGCAAGACATGCAAGATCATCGACACAGATACCACCATCACACGAGAGGACACCACCCACCAGGTACATGGTTCATACTCCTGTGACTCGGCCAATGTTGTCTACCTCATACGTTGCAGGAAAGGATGCCCCAGAGCATGGTACATCGACGAGACCATGCAGACACTGCGACAACGGATGAATGGACACCGCGCAACAATCGCCAGACAGGAGGGTTCCCTCCCAGTCGGGGAACACTTCAGCAGTCAAGGACATTCAGCCTCCGATCTTCGGGTAAGCGTTCTCCAAGGCGGCCTTCGAGACACACTACGCAAAATCGTCGAGCAGAAATTGATAGCCAAGTTCCGTACCCATGAGGACAGCCTCAACCGGGATCTTGGGTTCATGTCACGCTACATGTAACCCCACCAGCGAAAAAAAGTTATCTGTTTTTAATACAACTGGTCATTCTCTCTCTTTCTCTGCCTTTCGGATGTTTCTCTCTCTCTCTCTCTCTCTCTGTCTTTGTGTTCTGACCGTTTGTGTATTCAGTAGTCTTGTATGTAATGTTTCTCTGTCTGAACACTATTCAACTCCTTTGATTGCCTTGATAACGGGCAGTTGGAAAGATTATCTGTAATCACCAGGCATTGTTCTCTGACTATATATGCTGTACCTTTATGGAATCCCACACTCACCTGATGAAGGAGGAAGCCTCCGAAAGCTTGTGATTTTAAATAAAGCTGTTGGACTATAACCTGGTGTTGTAAGACTCCTTACATTTGTATCAGTTACTTGCTGATTTGTATAGTTAACAAATGATTTCGCAGCAATATTGCAGCTGCAATATGATTAGCTCCTCAGTTGTGTATCAGTTGTAATGCACCTAATGTCAAAGACAGTGCACTGAGTAAAGTTGCGATTTTAAAAAAAGTTACAAAAAATTACCTCACACTTAACACACACTCAGTGTGTTAAGAGGAAACTGACGCCTTTAGACAAATTTACTGCATCAAAGGAACTAATAATAAACAGCAAGTTATTGAAAATTAGAGAAAGTGAGGTAGATTTTCTAAGCACTTTACAGCCTTCCGGCCTGAACATTGAGTTTAACAACTTTAGATCTTAGCTACCCCCATTTTCTCTCAGATATTTACATCTCCTCGGAACGTATCTTTTGTTTGTTTCTTTACTTGTCCCATTATCACCTCCTTTTGCTTTGTACCATCATTCATTTTGTCATTTAATTACTGCTGTCCTCCACCCTGTCACAGACCTTCCCTTTTGTTCCTTTCCTGTCTCTTTTTCCCTGGCTCTGCACTTGCTTAAAAGCTGTTCATCTCTAACATCTTCCAGTTCTGATGAAAGTCATTGACCAGAAACGTTAACTCTCTCTCTACAGATGCGGCCTGACCTGCTGAGTGTTCCCAGCATTTTCTGTTTTTTTTCCAGATTTCCAGCATCCGCAGTATTTTCCTTTTGTTTTAGGTTTTCTAAATCTTTGCCTACTGCCAGCAGGTATTGGAAAATTGCTGTCAACATGCCCATGAATTCCCAATACACAATAGAGGCAGGCGAGGACACGGAAAATCTACCCTAGTAACTGGGGGCTCTTCATGTCTCTCCTTCCAAAAAGCTCCTTTGACGTGTAACAGTGGTGTCTACATTTCCAACCACCCGAACATTCAGTCATCAAGTGCCTCACCGATGCACTGATTTCCCTCACATACAGACACCAGGAGCAGCAATCCAGTCTCTGGAAAGCAAGTAACTTCATTAAATGATTAAGTAGTCCATACATTATACACTGATTGAGTTAGAATCAGTTAGTTTGTCTCTGAATTCAGATGATATTCATTACATCTCACAGTTTATTCCATCTTCAGAAAACCTCAGTGGAATTATTGGCTTGTCCCTTCTCAATTATTTTTTTTCCAAAAAAGACAACTTCAACTACCTCGTTTCAAGAGCTCATTAATAAGTGCATAACAGACTATTGAAATAAAGAAAAGAGGTCAAGTATTGGTAAGAATGAGCAAACTTTTTGCACTAATGATGAACATATGAGAGAGCAAGTGAAATGTATTTTGCACGTGTTGCCTTTTCTCAGTGGGATAGATGGGCCTCTGTATAACCCCTGATCAGTAAAATGATTCCCCTAAAATAAAACTAAAATTCAGAAATTAAACTGTATGTGTTGTAAAAACATTATTAATCACACTGCTTTTTTGGGGATCTCAGGTGGTTGTAGGTATCTGTAAGACATAATCTTAAAATTAGAGCTAGGCCATTTAGGAGGGAAATCAGGAAACACTTTTTCACATGGAGGGTAGCAGAAATCTGGAATTCTCTCCTCCAAAAGGATGTGGACGCTGGCACAATTGGAGCTACCAAGACTGACATCAATAACATTTTGTTAGGTAAGGGTATCGCGATATGGAGCAAAGGCGGGTAAATGAAGTTGAGGTACAGATCAGCCATGATCTAATTGAATGGTGGAGCAGGTTCGAGGAGCTGAATGGCCTACTCCTGTTCCTATGTTCCTGTGTTCCTAGAAGGACCCACAGTGTGTTGGACCCTTGCATGCACAATCATTGCTTCACCCTAAAAAAAATTTTGGTCAACAAGCTATTGATATGCCATGTTTTGAATATTTAGGAGTTCTATGCAATAGTAATGTGATATTAGTCAATGTGCAAATAATTCACACAATCATCCATCAAAAAGATTATAGGTGTATGCAATGTTTTGTATGTATCTTATCGTAAGTAAAGATATCATGAAAAGGGCTCAGTTGTCTCATGACTTTTTTTATCTTCCAGTGGGTCAACTTCTGACACCTGCTGTTTGCAGCCAGTCTTGGCTTAGGACTTGAATTATTTAATCAGCCCTGACAACTAAATTAGCCAAACACTATTATGCATCATTTATAGCAACATGAGAATTGGTTATCAGTGGACAGGAACATTTATTTCTTTTGTGAATTCCAAACAGTATTCAAAGGTGTTTTTGCTCTATGTGGAGAACAGGAAAAATATACAGGTCAATGAATCAATCTCGATAATGGCGAAGGCCGAACGCAATAAATAATACAGTAACATCCCTAAACTAATGAGCTGTTGCCGAGGTACATTTCACAGGCTCATACTCCATATAAAAAGCCACTAATAATCCCTTGGTGCAATCAGATGATAAAGCTTTGCCATAAGGCAACACCTGTGCAATTAAAACTGCAGATTCTTTTGCACGTTTCATTAATTTCAGGATTTTGTAAAGGCACAATGAGTACACTAATAATCTAGTCTACTTGACTCCATGTCTACTGGAAACAGGGTGTCTAATTAGGTAAAGGTAATTAATTAGAGATAAATGGAGCTAATCAGACTCAGTTAACACTCTTTCATTTTCTGAATTAAGACATTTTAGGACACCTACTACCCCGTTGGTTGTGATAGTCTCCTGCTGAAAGTGAAATGGGGAGATACAGCCTCACTGTGTAGTGTAAAATATGGGATGCATACATAAATAATGGCAGCATGCTTTGCATTTCTAATGATTGTGCAGTAAATGCGTGTTGTTAATTTTGTGAAGCCAAAATCCAGCAATGAATTAAGATACATGAAACTGATTTGTTTCCCAGTATTACTATTATTCTCAGCTCAACGAGTGGCAAATGCTCATGATGAACGCAGCAAGACCACGATCATCTCAGATCTGATTGTATTCTGCAGGATATCCTGATTATTCTCTGTATAATTCTATTCTATGTTAGAAATAAAAATGAATGAGATGAAATATTTAGAAGAAATGTAAGGGAGAAATACTATCGTAATACTTAAGGTACCATAGTAACAAAAGTTCAAGGGTCAGAAATCAGTTAGTTCCATTTGTGTTTAGGAAAACGGCAGGGATACAGATTTGGATTTTTTTTGCCTGGAATTTGGCGCAGTTTAAACTTTTCTTATAAAAATTCTACTTTTCCCCCTTTTCTTTTGCTCTAGTGTGAAAATTATTCTAGATTGTTCTATGTCGCATATCATTCCCTGTCTTGGAGGAGTGGGCAATCAGTAGTGCCAAGCTTTTCCAGTCAGGCCTGCCCCGCTCAGGTTTCTCCAGTGGCCCCCAACAAAAGGTAAGTGCTAGGTGATTTTTTTTTTAAGGAAAATTAAATTTTCTGTGGAGCCAGGAGGAGCAGGAGTACTCCCCCCGACTCCATAGTGCTCATGACGCCCCCCCTCCCCGCCCCCTGTTGCTTGCTCCAGCCCCCTTCCCGGAACCTAACTGGCAGGTCCTGCTGGGTCTAAAATTAATTTTTCTGGTGGGGCGAGCTGCCTGTGGATACGCGACAGGTGCCAGCAGCTCATAGGTAGATGAGGCCCGAGGCCCAATTTCGGGCCGGCCTTGGGTCTCTCTCTTTGGGTGCACTCTGTTCGTTCAGCACCGAGACAGGGCCCGAAAATGGTCTCTGGCTAATTTCTACCCCATATTTTCTAAAATAAATACTGAAAAATCTTAGTCGAGTAATAACGACATTAGTCCAGAAGAGAAAAGGAATGACAGACCTGGGTCAAAGTTGAAAAACCTAAAAACTCACTTAGGAACTGATTGATACATAATTAGGATGGGGGTGTGGGGGGGGGATGTGGAGGAGGAGTCACGTGAGTCTAAGATGGTGGCAGTAGCTTAAAAGATCTGTTATCTAATTTAAATCCATATAATTATTTTTGCATTCTTTGCTCACTCATCTCAATAATAGTAAATGAATTCCAGGTTTGCCTCGGCAGAAAGGACTACTTTGATTCAAACTAAAAAAAAATCCAAGAATAAATGTTGCTATGCAGGAAACATGACAACCGCTCAGTAGCGATGCCACCTGGCCACACCATGCAATGAGATGCAGGAATCCTTCAGTGCTGATTCTATGCCAGATATTTGAATAGCTTCATGCACCTCCCATATTGAAATATCTTTGAAGTTCTTGGCATGCAGGAAATGGAACATTATCAGGGTTTCCAAGCAGAAAGCTGAGAAGTGCTTGTTACTTGTGGGAAACCAATGATATTGCTGACTCAATATCTGTGAACCAATCATTGAGGGCGTGTTTACACTACAGCGTTGCCATTGGTGTGAAATGGATCCATCCTGCATCAAGGCTGAAGTTGTAGGGCCCGATTTTCCTGACTTTTACACCCAGGAATACTTATTCCCCGGGCGTGAAGGTCAGGAAAAGGAGGTCTCGAATCCTTTACGTTGCCACAAGATTTCCAGGGCTTCCCCCCAAGGGCTGCTGCAGGTCTGATGCACTCATTTAAATGAAGCAGGGGAGGGAATTCGCAGCATACCGTCTCTATTTCCTGTTATTGTGGCTCGGGGGTTCCCTGATGTACAGGTGCCCCAAGAAATTGGCGGTGGGCCTGGTACTGGGCGCCCCCTCGGGTCAGAAAGTCTGAAGGGATCTGACAGCATGTCAAAGAGGACCAACTAGCAAGGTCAACTTTTTTTTTTCTAAACCCAACATGATCCATCGGATCTTTGAGTTTTAGGGCGCTCCAACAGCAGTCAGAAGGCCTGAAGCCAGGGGCAAGGACCACAGCTGCAGGCCTCTCAGTTATTCTTTTGGTTGAGGGAGGAATGCTGGTTTGGACATCGGGGGGGATTCCCTGCTCTTCTTCGAATAATGCCATGGGACTTTTAGCATCCTTCTGAATAGGCAACAGAAATTGGTTTATGCGAAGGATGGCACTCACACAATGCAACACTTGGCTTAAGTGACATCCTAGATTCTGTTCTTAAGTCCTGGAGTTGGAGCTCGCACCCACAACCTTCTGACTGAGAGTTGAGAGTGCTACCAACTGAACCATTCTGAGAGTAGAGGTGACAGAAGAGACTTGATGGATCTAAGTGGCAACAGTGAATATTGGACCAACAGTTCTTCCTGTATTATTCACCCAAAGTATGATTTTGCCACAATGGAGGAATTTAAATCACTTCAAAAAGCTGGCAGGCTGAGCCTGGCTCCAGAAAAATAAAAATAAAAATTAGAAATTTCTTCAGCCTTTTTTTGAACGACCCCTTTAATTGCTGGAGGCTGCTCAAAAAAATTTTCACTTTTACTTTTGAGCCAGGAGAAGCAAGGGTTTCCTCCTGCGTCCACAAAAAAAGTCCGGTCATTCGTACCTGAAAATTGCAACCAGGTTTCTACAACCAGTGTAGGACACTTATTTGCATTTTTAAACAGCTCCCTGCCAGAAACGGAGGAGTGGGGGGTGGGTGTTGCGCAACCATTTATAGGCCCGCCTAATGAAATTTTCAGGTGGGCCTAATAAATAGGGAAGTCAAGGTGCCCGCTCTATTTTCAACTGCCAGCTGCCTGTTTTTCAGGGGTGAATTGGGTGGCCGGCAGTTGAAAATCACCCCCTTAGGCTGCAGGTAGTTCACGTGCCAGAAATATCATTCATGTCACGTGGACGAGGTGGCATTTGCACCGAGTGCCAACTCTCTCACCCCTAGGACTTCAGACCTTTGCTGTAAGAAGTTCAATGACCTGACAAGAGCAGTCAAGGTAACACAATAGCCACTCTTCCTTTTCTTCCTCGGGCATTCTGGACATACCTCACCCTCTTAAAAATAAAAGATATACAGCTAACCCTTCACAATTCACTCTGGTTAAGGGGGGGAGTCTAACTCAGGATCTTACACTATGCATACTCATCTTTCCTAGCAGCAAATTCTTACATGCACAACCCTAAAACCCCTTCCTTTACTTTAACAAGCTGATACCACCACGTCCCTTACTTTAGCCCTCCCATGCCACATGACGCAAACCTTACCCCGCAATTTATTTTTCTCTCCATTCCCATCTTTCTCAATCACAACTCTCTCCACCCCTCTCCCCAAGACCTCTTTTTCCCTACAGACTTCTATACCCACCATGCCTTTCTCTGCACATCTTGGGCCCGAATTTAACAGGCCTGCGGGTTCCCAGCGGGTGGTCCTCCGGGAGCGTGGTCAACACGCTCGGCGAAATTAGTGGGTTGCCCACGCGCTCGTAGCAGGCAACCCACTAATAGGAATCAATTACCTGCTCCTCCGGGGTCCACGGCGCTGGCCTGCGCGTCGGTCGGGCTGCGCATGCGCAGTACGATCTGTCAGCTGGAGGCTCTCTAGTTAAAGGGGCAGTCCTCCACTGACAGATGCTGCAACTAATGGGACAAATTGCAGCATGGAGCAGCCCAGGGGGAAGGCTGCTCCCAGTTTAATGATGCCTCACCCCAGGTATCATCAGATGGGGTGAGGAGGAGGGGGAGGACACAGATCTTCCCCCTGGCGGGCGGGAGGAAGCGGCCTGCCTCTGCCACCAAGAAGGCCTGGCTCGAGGTGGCAGAGGGGGTCACCTGCGCCACCAACATATCGCCCACCTGCATACAGTGCAGGAGGCGCTGCAATGACCGCAGTAGGTCAGCCGCAGTGAGAACACATAGTCTTTCCCCTACACTCCGTCTGCCACAACACTGCCCCCACCCCACATCTCCTTCGGCACTGCCAACACTATTCTGTCACATCACCCTTCATACCCACTCACACCCCATCCTCATCTTACCTCCACCTACTCACCTTGCCAGTACTCACCCTGCCACTAACACGCAACCCACTCCTCATACAATCTCATTGCTCCATCCCATACTCACCCTCTCGTGCATCTCCCTCACGGCCAGCCTCACTCAACCTGCCACCACCTGTGCTGCAGCCACAAGGCATGCATCACATATGTGCAGTAGGCAGCGTAAGGCAAACGTCTCGTCAGCATGAAGGGGGTGCACAAGGGTGTCTGAGGGTTTGTCATGGGTGTTACCCATATTGAATTTCAGAGCAACAAACAGCACACATTATATTGACACCACCACTGCCATGTCTCCGCGAATCCTGTCCGTTGTGTCCAATAATGCCCGCTCCTGGGTATCACTATGAGGACCCACCACTGATGCCACCCATCGTGTTACTGCAGAGTAGGTGCAGGTGTATTTGCAGGGCTCGTCCGCGCAGACGACTGAGAGACATCGGCGGTGTAGCCGGCTGCACCCTGGAAGGATGCGGAGGAGAAGGTGTGGAGGGCAGTGGTGACTTTGCCAGCGACAGGTAAGCAGTTGGTGCTGGGGCCAGCCAGGAGCAGCTCGGCATGAAAGAGGCTGCAGATCTCCACGACTACATGTCGAGCGAATCTGCGCCTCCCTGTGCACTGCTGCTCAGAGAGGTCCGGGGAGCTGCGCCTCGGTCTGTGGACCCTGTGGCGAGGGTAGTGCCCTCTGCGACGCGTCTCTCTCTGCGGTAGCCCTCCCTCCTGCTGTGCAGGTGGGCATGCAACAACACCGTGTTGGGGGGATCCACGTCTCTGCGGCGGACGGCGTGGACTGCGAGGCTGCTGGTGCTGGTCATGCTCTTCGTCCTCCGAGGGTCTCCACACACCACCCAACTGGCAGGTGTTGGTCTGAGGGGTTGTGCAGGGTAGGTGTGTGGTTCCTCGGACTGGGGCTGCGGTTTCGTGTCGGTCTGTCCTCTGGCTTGGCGGGGGGTGGTGGAGGGCAGGGGTTGCCCTATGTGACGCGGTGGCCTCCTGCGTGGGTGATGTCTCTCCCCCGTGGAGCGCACCTTGGCACCTGCCACAGGCTGCTGGCTGCAACACGCCTGGTTGGAGGGAGACTGTTTCCCCCAGTGTGGGAAACTCACTGCCTTGAACCGAAAATCCCACACTTCCTCTTTTGACAGCTGCTTCAGCTCATTAACTGACCTCAACAAGCAAGGTGAGTACTCTCAAGTGGAACCCCGCTGGCTCTAATTGCCTGCGGGATTCCCACCAGCGGGGCTTGCGCGCGCAGCCCCGCACGTCAGCGCGGTACCCGGAAGTGGCCGGGATTTCGTCGCGATCCGGTCACGTGACCGGAGATCGGGATTTTCGGGGCCACCCCGCTGGAAACACGATCCTAAAATCGAGCCCCTTATTTCCCCATTGCTCTCTCTCACCCTTCCACTATCACCCACCATATTTCTTTCTAAGTTTTTTTTCTTCCATCTTTCTTTATGGCTTTTCCTCCCCATCTCTCCCTTTTCTTTTCACTCTCGCCCATCTCTCTCCTTTCTCACTTTCCTGATGTATATTCCTCTTTTTCTTTCTAAGTAGTACATTTTGGGAAAAAGATCAGTGAAAGGAAGCAAACACTAAATGGTAAGATTCTTAAGCCTGGAGGAGCACAGGCATCTAGGGGATAGATTTTCATCTTCACCGCCTGGGTAGTAATTGGGCAGAGGGGATTGACCATCTTTTTAGGACCTGCCTGATATTCATTGCATTGAAATCAGTGGATTGAAAATTGGGCTAATTCTTTAAAGGAGGGTGATCTGCTTCAGAAGATTACCGTCCAGATGGTGAAGATGAAAATCTAACCCCTGAAGTGTGAGCACAGGTAGAAAAAGCCATAAGAAGTCAAATAGGTTTCTGTGTTTAATACAGACAGGAAATTGGATGAAAATGTATAGCTTCAGTTGAAGAGCTAACATTGAAATAGTTGGCTGAGTGGCCTCCTGAGTGGTGTAATGTCTATGATTCTTCCTTCTCTAACTCATCTCCAAATTTATCCCTTTCCACCTCCTTTTTCTTCGTCTCTGTCTCCTTGTTCTTGTCCTTCTCCCTTTCGCCCCTAACCCCTCCACCTCTCTCGTTCTGTGTCTCATTGTTTACCACTTTATATGGACCTACAACATAACAGCCTCTCACCAAATGCTTCAACTTCTCATTCAGTTTATCACACTCTTTGACCTTTCTAGCCCCTTTGAGTCCACACATTTCATGTTGATTAGAGCCATTCATTCCGTAGGTGTGGTTAGGATTGATTATATCCCAGTGTCAGTTTTAAGAAGCCAAGATTACAAGTGTGTGTGTGGTTTGGTTGACAGCTTGAAATCTTTCTCACCAGGACTACAACAGGCTGTACCCAGACTGGATCAGATTTGAAAGGTATTGCATTCTGACAGCAAGAGATTTCTGCACCTGGAGCCTGTATCATTTTCATTCTCTTCATGGACTGTTGCGACCCTCTTTAACCATTGCATCAACAGTAAGAAGGAAAGTCAGGCAAAACTTTTTGTACATAGGGTATGCATACATTAACCTTTGAATTGTCAATGGAAACCATATAAATAAGTTCAAAAGGCAACTTGGGCAGTATTTTCCCCTTTTACATGTGTTTTTTGTTAAAATTAGTGAATGGAGGAAAATCTGGAGAGTGAAGAGTTTGACGATTTGGCAGCTAGATGGTAGGATTGAGATCAATGGAGATGGGATTAGCTTGTTGTGGCTAATGTTCTTTTCCTATTCCTAAAATGTTCATATTCTTATAGAAGGTTGTATAATTGTGATATTTTGCTGGCTTCATAACATTGAGCAGTGCTGAATCAGCGACTCAGGACTGTTAATAACCTTGTTTGTGATGGGCTATCTAGATGTGTATTTTGAGCAAACAAAAAAGGAAAAAGTGCTTAAAAATAAATGTGTGGTGTAATTGTTCATTTATATTAGATTCCTAGATTGACTGGGATTGTTAGATTTCTTTCATGTCATTAGTTCATTCTGATGGATGAGATTGGCTGGCTGCTTCCATAGTTGATTAGAGGGACTTAGAGTCTTCAGGTTACAGATGTTAGTGGATTTTATAAGTTATCCTAGGTACATGTACCTGTTTACATTTTGTTTGTAATGATACTTTTGACAGACATTGGATAAACTGTATTGTAACTTCTGTAATTATTTTGATTCTCTTCATTGTATTTCTGAGTTTTAGGTGTCCTAATCTAGTTTTAATTCTAGTTAGAACTGACTTTAGACGCATCCTCTGACTGTGACATAGACACCCCCTTATCACCACTGACATAGATAAAGAATCCTTTGGCAGTTGAAGGGAGTGAAGTTTGGCCTCCACATTCGACTGGGAAAGTAAAAAGATGTCTGGTCCTTCTACCTGGAGGCCTGTAGAATAAGAAACCCTTTCACAAATATCAGAGCACACTTTATTAGAAGGACTGGAAATTTCATACGAGGGGGATGATGGGAGTACATCTGCACCCATTTTAGGCACCAAATGGGCAATTTTATGAACTTAGAGGTCATAGTCCCAAGATAACGGGTCGGCCATTTAGGACTGAGATGAGGAAAAATTCCTTCACTCAGAGGGTTTGGAATTCTCTACCCTAGAGGGTTGTGGATGCTCAGTCATTGAGTTTATTCAAGGCTGAGATTGGTAGATATTTGGACATTAAGGGAATCAAGGAATATGGGTATAGGGCGGGAAAGTGGAGTTGAGGTAGAAGACCAGGCATGATCTTATTGAATGGCAGAGCAGGCTCGAGGGGCCGTATGGCCTACTCCTGCTCCTATTTCTTATGCTTCTGATGGAAAATCATGGGGGTTTACATCTCTGAATTCCCAATATGTGTTCCTGGTTGGTGAAACTACATACTGGGACTGAAAATTTGTAAAATTACCTCTTGTAAAAATCGTGACTTAAGCCAGCAGCACTTGCAGACAAGTTAGGGCAGTCCCTCGGTACAGATACATCCCCTTTTCTGGCAGCATTCAATAAAACAATCTGATCCTCACGCATAGCATTGTACCAGTATATTTCAACTATGTCGAAGGTTTTGTGATATCAATGGATACTCTTGCATAGGATACTCTTCTCTCTGTCTACCCCTTGACATTCAATGGCACTACCATCGCCTAATCCCCCACCATCAACACCCTCAGGGTCACCATTGATCAGAAACTTAACTGGACCAGCCATATAAATACTGTGGCTACAACAGCAGATCAGAGGCTGGGTATTCTGTGGCAAGTGACTCACCTCCTGACTCCCCAAAGCCTTTCCACCATCTACTAGGCACAAATCAGGAGTGTGATGGAATACTCTCCACTTGCCTGGATGAGTGCAGCTCCAACAATACTCAAAGAAGCTCGACACCATCCAGGACAAAGCAGCCCATTGGATTGGCACCCCATCCACCACCCTAAACATTCACTCCCTTCACCACCGGCACACCGTAGCTGCAGTGTGTATCATCTACAGGATGCACTGCAGCAACCCGCTAAGGCTTCTTCGACAGCACCTCACAAAACCGCGACCTCTACCACCTAGAAGGACAAGGGCAGCAGGCACATGGGAACAACACCACCTGCACGTTCCCCTCCAAGTCACACAGCATCCTGACTTGAAATATATTGCTGTTCCTTCATCATCGCTGGGTCAAAATCCTGGAACTCCCTTCCTAACAGCACTGTGGGAGAACCTTCACCACACGGACTGCAGCAGTTCAAGAAAGCAGCTCACCACCACCTTCTCAAGGGCAATTAGGGATGGGCAATAAATGCTGGCCTGGAACATCCCATGAACGAATAAAAAAAAACTATGATGTGTAAGCAAATGTACAACTGCATCAATATGTAAACGGTTATAAAATTGGTAAAAATATTAAAAAATTAAAAAGTGGCCAATTGCTGGAGAATAGATAAAATGTGATAATAAGTGTTAGATAAGAAAGAGCTGGCGTTTATATGGTGCCTTATAAAATCTTCATGACATCTCAAAGTATTTTACAACCAATGGTTTACTTTTGAAAGGCAATCACTGTAGTTACAAGTGTCAGCCTTGGCTCAGTGGTAGCACTCTTGCCTTTGAGTCAGAAGGTTGTTGGTTTAAGTCCCACTCCAGAGACTTGAGCACTTAATCTAAGTAAGAGCAGTTGAGTTCTCCCAATGTTCTGGCAAATATTTATCCCTCAACCAACATCACTAAAACAGATTATTTAGTCATGATCTAATTGCTGTTTGTGGGACCTTGCTGTGTGCAAATAGGCTGCTACATTTCTCTACATTACAACATAAGAACAGGAGTAGGTCATTTAGTCCCTCGAGCCTGTTCTGCCATTCAAGGAGATCATGACTGATCAGTGACCTAACTCCATATACCCGCCTTAACCTCATATGCCTTAATACCCTTTGTTAACAAAAATCCATCAATCTTAGATTTAAAGTTAAAAACTCTCTTCCGCAAACTGCTGTTTGCGGACTAGAGTGCCAAACTTCTACCACCCTTTACGTGTAGAAGTGTTTCCTAACTTCACTCCTGAAAGTCCTGGCTCTAATTTTTAGGCTATGTCCCCTAATCCTAGACTCCCCAACCAGTGGAAATAGTTTCTCTCTGTCTACCCTATCAGTTCCCCTTAATATCTTGAAAACTTTGATCAAATCATCCCTTAATCTTCTAAATTCCAGGGAATACACCCCTAGTTTGTGTAATCTTGCCTCGTAGTTTAACCCTTGGAGTCCAGGTATCATTCTAGTAAATCTACGCTGCACTCCCTCCAAGGCCAATATATCCTTCCTAAGGTGCGGTGCCCAGAACGGAACACAGTACTCCAGCTGTGGTCTAACCAGGGCTTTGTATAGCTGCAGCATAACTTCTACCCCTTTTTATTCTAGTCCTCTAGATATAAAGGCCAGCATTCCATTAGCCTTCTTGATTATTTTCTGCCCATGACATTTTAATGATCTATGTACATGGATGCCAAAGTCTCTTTGGACCTCCACTGTTTTGAGCTTTTCACCATTTAGAAAGTACTCTGATCTATCCTTTTTAGGTCCAAAGTGACCTTACACTTGCCTACATTGAAATCCATTTGCCACAGTTTTGACCATTCACTTAATCTATTAACATGTCTCTGTAATTTTATGCTTCCATCTACACTGCTTACAATGCTGCCTATCTTCGTGTCATCGGCAAACTTGGATATTTGGCTCTCTATCCCATTATGTAAGTCATTAATAGATACACTGAATAGTTGAGGCCCCAACACAGAACCCTGTGAGACACCACTAATCACATCCTGCCAATTTGAGTACCTGCCCATTATCCCTACTCTCCGTCTCCTGCCCCTCTGCCAATATCCTAATCAGGTCAGTAATTTGCCCTCAATTCCATGAGCTTCAACTTTAGCTAACAGTCTCCTAGGAGGGACTTTATCGAATGCCTTCTGGAAGTCCATATAAACAGCATCCATAGACATTCCCCTGTCCACTACTTTAGTCACCTCTTCAAAAAATTCAATCAGGTTCGTCAGGCATGACCCACCCTTTACAAATCCATGCTGGCTCTCTCTGATCAGCTGAAAACGTTCAAGGTGTTCAGTCACTCTATCCTTAATTATAGACTCTAGTAATTTCTCAACAACAGATGTTAGGCTAACTGGTCTATAATTCCTTGGTTTCCCTCTCTCACCATTCTTAAATAGCGGAGTGACATGTGCAATTTTCCAATCTAAAGCAACGATTCCTGAATCAAGAGAACTTTGGAACATTATAGTTAGGGCTTCTGCAATGTGCTCACCTACTTCCTTTAAAATCCTGGGATGGAAGCCATCTGGTCCTGGGGATTTGTCACACTTTAGTGCCATTATTTTCTTCATTACTGTTAATTTGTTTATGTTAATTATGATGAGTCCCCATCCCTGATTCAAAATTATCCTCTTCCTCTACTATAAATACTGACGCAAAGTAATTATTTAACATGTCTGCCATTTCCTTATTTTCATTTATAATATCACCACGATCAGTTTTTAAGGGGCCCACATTGCTCTTGACCACCCTCTTTTTCCTAATATAATTGTAAAAAATTTTTGTGTTGTTTTTGACATACCTTGCTAGTTTCTTTTCATACTTCCTTTTTGTAGCTCTTACTATCTGTTTTGTTACCCTTTGCTGTTCTTTGTATCTCTCCCAATAGCAGGATCTGTGCTATTTTTTGCATTTTTGTATGCTTTTTCTTTTAATTTTATGTTGTCCTTTTCCTCTTTTGTCATCCATGACTTTTTTTTGGCAAGTGGAGCTCTTGCCCCTTAGGGGTATAAACTGGTTCTGTATCACATTAAATACTTTTTTGAACACCTCCCACTGTCTGTCATTTTACCCATTAACAGATTTGCCCAGTTTACTGTGGACAGTCTCTGTCTCGTCCTGTTGAAGTCAGCCTTACCTAAATTTAGAATTTTTGTAGCTGATACGGGTTTCTCCCTTTCAAACACAATGTTGAACTTGATCATATTATGATCACTATTAGATAAATGTTCACGCACTGTTAGGCTGTTAGTTAAATCGGTCTCATTTCTCATTATTAAATGTGATTTAGCCTGTCCCCTTTGTTGGTTCTAGGACATATTGTTGCTGAAACCTGAAACCTGATACTCAAGAAATTCGGTACCTTTCTGACATGAGCTTGTCTGCTTATCCTAATCTATGTGGAAGTTAAAATCCCCCATTAAAACCACACTGCCTTTGCTACATGCTTGTCTAATCTCTGCATTTATACATTCTGCCACTTCACAGCTGCTACCAGGGGGCCTATAGATAACTCCCACTACAGTCTTAAATCCATTTCTATTTTTAAATTCTACCCATAAAGTCTCCACTGCCTGCTTACCTCTCGTTATATCCTCTCTTATCATTGAAGTAATTTCATCCTTAATCACTAAGGCTACTCCTCCCCCTCTCCAGTTTCCCTATCCTTCCTATAGACTTTATAACCTGGTGTATTCAGTTCCCAGTCCTGATCGTCTTGCAGCCATGTCTCAATAATGGCTACCACGTCGTACCCTCTAAATTGTATTTGCGTCTGCAATTCATTCAATTTGCTCCTTATCCTTCGTGTGTTTGTATAAAGAACGCTTATTTGGGCCACACACCCATACCTGTCCTTCTATTGTAATGTTGTTTCTCTCAAACATTTCTTATTTCTCTCTGCTAATTTAATTATTTTACATCTTTTATTTTTCCCTTTACCTGTAGTGCCTAAAGTATAATTTCTGATTATCACTCTATTCTCTTCCTTTTCATTTGTTTTAGAATTATTATTTACACTACCTTTTCCATCTGAGCCCTGTCACAACAGTGACTACACTTCAAAAGTACTTCATTGGCTGTAATGCACTTTGGGACATCCTGAGGTCTTGAAAGGCACTTATAAATGGAAATTCTTTCTTTCTTTAGATAAATGTGACAGCCAATTGCACACAGCACGGTCCCACAAACAGCAAATGGATGAACAACCAAATGATCTGTCTTTGATCGAGGAGGAATTGTCGGCCAGGATACCTCCCTGCTCTTTGAATACTGCCGTAGGATCTTTTCCATCTAGCTGACTGGGCAGACGGGCCTATAGTTTAATATCTCATCCAAAAGATGGCACCTTCAAAACTGCAGCACTCCCTGGGTACTGCAGTGAAGTATCAGTTTAGATTATATGTTGAAGTCTGGAGTGGGGCTTGAACCACAAACTTCTGATTTAGAGATGAAATGCTACCAGTTGAACCAAACTGACATTGTTGGAGTCATTTCTGGATGAGGATTTTTTTTTACAGTCTTAGGATATGATCAACATTGGCAAGGCATTAGCTCTATAAATGTCTTTTCATGATATACTTTGGGGCTATGTTAAAGGTGCCACATAAATGCAAGCAGTTGTTGATTACAACAAATCAAGTAACTATCATTAACCTTATAGGAGGCCGTGTTAATATAACCAATTTTCTTTCCTGTGTAGACCTACCATTTCTAGGTCTCTTTCAGTGTGAGTTGCTCCAATGGTTTCAGGTCCTGGAATGGTTCCATTTATTCACCCAAAGGTTGGTGCTTTGAACTGGTGTGGATACGAATGCACAGAAGGCTGAGCAATGTCACAGCTGGGTCTGCCAGCACTCCAATAAACTAAGCAGAATAGGTCCTTGATGATAATACGCCACACACTAAGCTTCGCTTGCTTCTATGTTGAGTGTCCATGAGAAGAATACTGTTCAAAGCATGGCAATATCTTCCATTATTTGAAACTGTTAGTGCTGCTGAATGCACAACATATTCAGTCCTTGGCAAAAGATGAAACATATATCTGATTGTTATTGTTAAAGATGTAACATTTTTACTGTGTCACATAGAATTCACTCACCCATTATTTGCCCCATTACCAATGGCGACTGGTCGCAGAAAGATGATCTGTGGCACATTCCATAATGTGCGTGATAGAGGTAAAGTTTTTGACTTCTGAAGCTTGACTACTGGCACAACTAGAAGTTGATGTCCACGTTTTAAAGAATCAGATCTAGTGCCATTTTTTTTCCACTTATCATTTTGTCCAGAAAAGGATTCAGTTTCATCAAAATTGACAGGAGAGATTTACACATAAATAAGCTTAATCAAATTGTTACACTGATGTATCATGTTGTTTGCACAGAAATCAATGTGTCAACCCCAAATATTGTTTCCAAGACAGTTGATAGTGAAAACAGTAATGAGATTTTAACAGTACTTTTAATGCAATTCTATTCAAATTGTAAGGTGTTAACACCAATCAAAGTGTAATAGCCTTAATGTTACATTACAGTTGTAAGTGGCTGATGCAAGGTGACAGAAAGCCTTTATGAGGTTGTACTGGAAGTCCTGATTGCTGTGATCGATGTTAAATGTAATAATCACAGCAATAATGCTGCCATTTTTAGCTGATTGTGAATAAAGTTATTACGAGTTGTATTATCAAAGCTCTAGGCTTTGATAAGTCTTTGATAAGTGTGTTCTATTGTACATTTTTCAGTCTTTTCTCATGAGGCCATAAAGAATATGGACATAATACTTGCCAACTCTACTTTGAATGCAAATAAATTAGCAAACAAATTATTTATTAATTTGTTACAAAAGCTGCCAAATCTGCTTTGCCCAAATTTGCTGGCGAAATTCAACATCTTCGTATTGTCTGAGTATCAACTTTTCAGTGGTAAGTTGTAAGCAATTTTTACAAGCTGTCATCATTAGAATTGTAGATAGAATCATAAAATTTAAAACATATAAGGAAACCATTCGTCCCATCGTGATGTCAGCAATGCAGCTGGAGCTGTCGGCTTTAATCGTATTTCTTTGTCTTTTGTCTTTATTTTAATATTCCTTGTCAAATACTTATCCAATTCCAGTTTGAATGACGTCATGAGTCCCCCATTTTGCAGGAGGTGCAGCAGACGAGGGTGCCACTCTTTGGTGCTGAAGGTCATTCACCTGTTTAAAGCACAGGTGCAACTGCATGGATACAGGTAATGGAGCAAGTGCTCTTTTTATTTCTCCTTATCTACGATGTTTGTCGGATGGGACCATTGTAAGATAATGGCCCAGAATTTTCTGTCAAATTAACGGTGGGGCTAATAGTACTCACCGTTATTTATGCGCAAATCGCATAGGAACTTCAGCGTGGGCAGAGGCGTGGTTAAATGCAAAAATCCGAAAGTTGCTGTCCTAGATGAGCTGCTCCACCGTTAGATTTGTGAAATCGGCATCTCCTAACAGCACTGTGGGAGAACCTTCACCACACGGACTGCAGCGGATCAAGAAGGCGGCTCACCACCACCTTCTCAAGGGCAATTAGGGATGGGCAATAAATGCTGGCCTCGCCAGCGACGCCCACACCCATGAACGAATAAAAAAAATCTCGCTGTCTGCCTCACCATTGAAATGCATTGAATGGAGTGAAGTGCCTGTATTCGCGTGGTAGGTACGAGCTAAACTCGCCAGAGAAAGTTAAATCTTGTCCATTTCAGACTAAGTACACTTTTTAACAGCGTGATAAGTATTAATTACTGCCAAACAACCTCTGTGACACTGAAAATTAACTATGACAAGTGAGGAATCTCATTCCTTTAGCTTTTAATTGTTGATGGAGATATTAAAAAAAAATTAAATTTAAATTTTTAAAAAACTTTTTCTTTCTGTCTCTTTCTTCTATCTCTTTTAATTCAATCTTCCTTTCCCTCTCTTTATTTCTCTTTCTGTACCTGATTTGATTCAATTCACTATTCTAACTTACACTTCATTTTTCAGACACTGCGCTGTTCATTTAGCAATCCTTCAATCTGATTGGTTAAGGAGATGCACAGTTGCTTGCCCTGTTCACTTAGATCCCAGATGCCCTGTAGAGGGCGCCGTGCCGTTTCCCTCTCGCACTGCCAGCAACTTGCAGTGCAAGGTCTAATAGAAATTAAATGGACAAGGGCAAGTCTAACTAACGGTAGGTACTGTTCATTGACTGGCTGCGACAAATTCTGGCCGAATAGGTACTGGGAGGGGGCTGAAAGATAGAAGTTCAGCTTGATTATAGGCAACGCTTAAAATGTTCTTGGAGGGTGGGGGGAGGGAACAATATGCGGGTTTCATAGCAAAAACAAAATTGGTCAGTGGCCAATGTGTCCATTACTGGAAACAGTTCTCTGTCAGAGTGATTTTGCTCCAATCTCCCTGCATGTGTGTCAGGTCCCTCCATCTCACTCTTCTCCTCTTCTTCATCCCTCTACATGTGGGCCTACAGTCCCATAGGCCTCCTCATTATCCTTGTGCCCTCATTTTTCTTTAGATGAGAAAGTTGTGCAGTATATAGCAGACGAAGATGATTTGGGAAACTTTGGCTGGACTGTGGAGCAGCACCTCACATGAGCAATCCGAGCATTGGAATCATGCTTTAGGATTCCTGCTGTGTGCTCAACAGTAACGTAGGTGGCAGCAGAGGCCTCGTTGTATCTGCGGTCTGTTGCTGTGTGGGGTTTCCAGGTGGGGTCATCAGCCAGGGCTGCAAATGGTAGTCCTGGTCTCCTAACACCCATCCATTCATTCTCGTGAGCCTTCAGATTTTGCAGGAACCATGGACTGCTGCATAGAGGATTAAATTATGAGGACAGGTTGCATAAACTTGGTTTGTCTTCACCTGAGTATAGGTGATTGAGGGGTGATCTAATTGAGGTGTTTAAAATGACAAAAGAATTCAATAAGGTAGATACAGAGAAACTGTTTCCTCTGGTGGGGGAATGAAGAATGAAGGGATATAATCTTAAAATTAGAGCTAGGCCTTTCAGGAGTGAAATCAGGAAGCCTTTTTTCACAGAAATCTGGAATTCTCTGCTCCAAAAGGCTGGGTCAATTGGAGCTTTCAAGACACAGATCGATTGATTTTTGTTAGGTAAGGGTATCGAAGGATATGGAACTAGGGCGGGTAAATGGTGGAATCTCTTTCCACCACCCTTTCAGGTAGTGCAGTCTAGATCATAACAACTCACTGCGTTAAAAAGAAATCTCCTCATGGCTCCTTTTGGTTCTTTTGTCAATTATCTTAAATCTGTGTCCTCTGGTTACCGACCCTCCTGCCAGTGAAAATAGTTTCTCCTTATTTACTCTAGCAGTACAACTTCATAATTTTGAACACCTCCATTAAATATCCCCTTAATCTTCCCTGCTCTAAGGAGAACAATCCCAGCTTCTCTAGTCTCTCCACATAACTGATGTCCCTCATCCCTGGTATAATTCTAGTAAATCTCTTCTGCACTCTCTTCAAAGCCTTGACATCCTTCTTAATGTGTGGTGCCCAGAATTGGACACAATACTTCAGCTGAGGCCTAACCAGTGATTTATAAAGGTTTAGCATTACTTCCTTGCTTTTGTACTCTATGCCTCTATTTATAAAGCCCAGGAAATGCTTTTTTAACAGCTTTATCAACTTTTCCTGTCACCTTCAGGTGTTGGTTGAGGGATGAGTATTGTCTAGAAGATTGGTAGAATTCTTTGCTCTTTGAAAAAATGCCATGGGATCTTTTATGATCACCTGATTAGAACAGTTGGGACCTAGATTATGTGCTCAAGATGACTTTATAGAAGATACGTAGTCCTAATATTGAAGTGCTAAGATCATATAAATCACAAAATAGAGGAAATATTTTATAATATCGAATCCTAGATTGCTGAGACACTGTACCAGATTTTTAAAAAAAATCATTCTTGGGATTTAGGCGTCACTGGCAATGCCAACATTTATTGCCTATCCCTAGTTGCCCTGATTGTAGTGATTTGATACAACTGAGTGGCTTGCTAGGTCATTTCAGAGAGCAGTTAAGAGTCAACCACGTTTGTGTGGATTGGAGTCACATATAGGTAAGGATGGCGGGTTTCCTTCCCTAAAGGATATTAGTGAACTAGTTGGGTTTTTACAACAATCCGATAGATTGATAGACACCTTTACTGATACCAGCTTTTTATTTTGATTACATTTTTTATATTTCATTTTATTTTTCTTAACTTAATTCAAATTTTCAAATTGCCACTGTGGGATTTGAACTCACATTCTCTGCATTATTGGTCCAGGCCTCTAGATTGCTAGTCCAGTGACATAACAATGCCCTCTTGTTCTGGACTCCCACACCAGAGGAAATGATTTCTCTCTAGCTAGCCTATGAATTCTTTTAATAATGTTAAATATATATATAACAGCCCTAATTCTGAACATTTAATGTGTTCATTAGTGAAATAATAAAAGTACAATGCATTGTTAGCAAACTACAAAGAAATGATTTTATGTGAGTGAATACAATTTACTGCTTTGAACTTCATAAGACACTTTCTTTTGGTTTTACCTGTCAACCTCAGCTGTCATATATCAGTGGTTTTTCTTTATTCCCTTTCTCACAATAATCTTCTCAGCTGTTCTGTCCTTTAATGTTGTTAACTGTAGATTCTTCACATCTCTTGTCACTCCAGTGCACAATTTCTGTCTGCTTCTTTTAGAGTATATGCCACCCATTATATACAAAAGACAATTGTTCACTGATCTATGAAGCAAAATTATTTGTTCTGATGTAAATCCACTAATCAAATAAAGAAAAACTTCAGTTGCAGTTACTCTTCACGGTGAAGTGACATTCTTTCTAGAATAGTTCTCTCACTACTTGTTAAGTAACATTTTATCTAGTCCTTGTGTAACTCACAATGTAATCCAATATAGGCTTCTTCATGCCAGCTTCAAAACTAAATTTTATTGATTTTCCACTCAACATTACAAATAACATGAGCCCGAGAGAAGACTAATCTCTCCCTTTTATCCTCCAAGTTCAGTATATCAGGATTATTGTTTCCTCCCAACCCCTCGTCCCATTTTTGGAGGCCAGTTACACCATTCACACCCCTGCCCACTGGAATTATTTTTGTATTCCATTTTGTCTTGCTCCCTTTCTTTCTCAGCCTTCAGAAACCTCCTTGACCACTTCTTCCTTTTCCCTCCTTGCAAGCTTCTTCACTTCAGGCTTGGTGTCCATCTCTCTCTCCCTTGTAAAGTGCTCTGAGGCATTTTTTTTTAATGTGAAGCTGAATTCATGTGAGATTCGATAACCCCGCTCAGAACTAAGACCGTGAGAAAGAGAAAATCGGATTAATACATTTTTTAAAAAAAAGCATATTAGAGAAAGAAAAGTACTGCTCAGCTCTAACCTGGAAGGGCCATTGTCCCCATATTCCTTCATGATTAGTTTTTAAGAGGAAAAGGTGATCTTATCTCGCCTCTGAGTCAGCAGGTTGTGGGTTGAAGCACCACTCCAGAGACTTGAGCACAAAATCCAGGCTGGCACTTCAGTGCAGTACAGATGAAACATTAAACCGAGGCCCTGTCTGTCCAATCAGGTGGATGTAAAAGATCCCATGGCACTATTTTGAAGGAGAGCAGGGGAGTTCTCCTTGGTGTCCTGGCCAATATTTATCCCTCAGCCAACATCACTAAGTAAACAGATTATCTGGTCATTATTGCATTGCTGTTTGTGGGACCTTGCTGTGCGCAAATCGGCAGTCACATTTCCTACATTGTCAATAGTGAGTACACTTCAAAAGTATTTCATTGGCTGTAAAGCACTTTGGGACGTCCTGAGGATGTGAAAGACGCTGTAGAAATGCAAGGTCGTTCTTTCTTTATGACCCCAAGATTTGATCTTAATAAATCCTGGTTATTTTTCTCTATACAGGTATAAACAAAACAAAAACTGGGGCAAAATGTTGCTGCTTCTATACGTCACCAGTGCAAATACTTCACACTGAGCAAAGTGCACCAAAGATCTCCACTCACTAATTTTAGCAAAAAGGCAGACATGATTGTAAAGCAGTGAGCACCATTTTATACCTATGTCTACTTTTTCATTCAAATCAGCAAAAAATAATTGAAGGTTAATGCACCAATTGTTTTCCCAAATTACTGTGTGAATATAGTGTTGATAGCTAGACGTTAAGGGCTTTCTTTAAATGGAATTAGTGCAAGCCGTGAAAACGATCTTTACAGGCTGGTGCAAAATTTCTTAATTTATATGTTTTTTTTGCATCATGTCATTGGATAGCACCATGTTAATTTAAAAATGATGATGTAATGTGACTTGCAGCGATTTGCAGTGTCAATGTTGCCATTTGTTTCTCTGTCACGACAGGAGGGAATGCACACCCACAGTTTTGATAAATCAGAGGACTGTTCCCTCTGGTATTTTTAATTTCCTTTTCTTATATATAAATACATTAAGAGTAAGAGGATAACTAAGGAAAGAGTAGGGCCTATTAGAGACCAAAAAGGTAACCTATGTGTGGAGGCGGAAGATGTGGGTATGGTTCTTAATGAATACTTGGCATATGTCTTCACAAAAGAGAGTGACGATGCAGAGATTATAGATAAGGAGGAGTGTGAAATATTGGATGGGATGAACTTAGTGAGGTAGGAAGTATTAAGGGGTTTAGCATCTTTGAAAGTAGATAAATCACCAGGGCCGGATGAAATGTATCCCAGGCTGTTAAAAGAAGCAAGGGAGGAAATAACGGAGGCTCTGACCATCATTTTCCAATCCTCACTGGATACAGGCATGGTGCTGGAGGATTGGAGGACTGCTAATGTTGTACCATTGTTTAAAAAGGGAGCGAGGGATAGACCGAGTAATTACAGGCCAGTCAGTCTAACCTCGGTGGTGGGCAAATTATTGGGATCAATTCTGAGGGACAGGATAAACCATCACTTAGAAAAGCACGGAGTAATCAAGGACAGTCAGCATGGATTTATTAAGGGAAGGTCGTCTCTGACTAACTTGATTGAATTTTTTTGAGGAGGTAACAAGGAGGGTCGATGAGGGTAGTGCATTTGATGTAGTCTACGTGGATTTTAGCAAGGCTTTTGACAAGGTCCCACATGGCAGACTGGTCAAAAAAGTACAAGCCCATGGGATCCAAGGGAAAGTGGCAAATTGGATCCAAAATTGGCTCAGTGGCAGAAAACAAAGGGTAATGGTTGACGAGTGTTTTTGTGACTGGAAGGCTGTTTCCAGTGGGGTTCTGCAGGGCTCAGTACTAGGCCCCTTGCTGTTTGTGGTATATATTAGTGATTTGGACTTAAATGTAGGGGGCATGATTAAGTACATAAGAACATAAGAACATAAGAAATAGGAGCAGGAGTAGGCCAATCGGTCCCTCGAGCCTGCTCCGCCATTCAATAAGATCATGGCTGATCTGATCCTAACCTCAAATCTAAATTCATATCCAATTTCCTGCCCGCTCCCCGTAACCCCTAATTCCCTTTCCTTCTAGGAAACTGTCTATTTCTGTTTTAAATGTATTTAATGATGTAGCTTCCACAGCTTCCTGGGGCAGCAAATTCCACAGACCTACTACCCTCTGAGTGAAGAAGTTTCTCCTCATCTCAGTTTTGAAAGAGCAGCCCCTTATTCTAAGATTATGCCCCCTAGTTCTAGTTTCACCCATCCTTGGGAACATCCTTACCGCATCCACCCGATCAAGCCCCTTCACAATCTTATATGTTTCAATAAGATCGCCTCTCATTCTTCTGAACTCCAATGAGTAGAGTCCCAATCTACTCAACCTCTCCTCATATGTCCACCCCCTCATCCTCGGGATTAACCGAGTGAACCTTCTTTGTACTGCCTCGAGAGCAAGCATGTCTTTTCTTAAGTATGGACACCAAAACTGTATGCAGTATTCCAGGTGCGGTCTCACCAATACCTTATATAACTGCAGCAATACCTCCCTGTTTTTATATTCTATCCCCCTAGCAATAAAAGCCAACATTCCGTTGGCCTTCTTGATCACCTGCTGCACCTGCAAACTAACCATTTGATTTTCTTGCACTAGGACCCCCAGATCCCTTTGTACTGCAGTACTTTCCAGTTTCTCGCCATTAAGATAATAACTTGCTCTCCGATTTTTCCTGCCATAGTGCATAACCTCACATTTTCCAATATTGTATTGCATCTGCCAAATCTCCGCCCACTCACCCAGCCTGTCTATATCCCCTTGTAGGTTTTTTATGTCCTCAGTTTGCAGATGATACAAAAATTGGCCGTGTGATTGATAGTGAGGAGGAAAACTATAGACCGCATGAAGATATCAATGGACTGGTCAGGTAGGCAGAAAAGTGGCAAATGAAATTCAGTCCGGAGAAGTAATACATTTGGGGAGGGCAAACAAGGCAAGGGAGTACACAATAAATGGGAGGATACTGAAAGGTGTAGACGAAGTGAGGGACCTTGGAGTGCATGTCCATAGATCCCTGAAGGTAGCAGGACAGGAAGATAAGGTGGTTAAGAATGCATATGGAATACTTTCCTTTATTAGCCGAAACATAGAATATAAGAGCAGGGAGGTTATGCTGGAACTGTATAAAACATTGGTTAGGCCACAGCTTGAGTACTGTGTACAGTTCTGGTCACCACATTACAGGAAGGATGTAATTGCACTAGAGAGGGTGCAGAGGAGATTTACGAGGATGTTGCCAGGACTGGAGAATTTTAGTTATGAGGAAAGATTGGTTAGGCTGGGTTTGTTCTCTTTGGAACAGAGGAGGCTGAGGGGTGATTTAATTGAGTTGTACAAAATTATGAGGGTCCTAGGTAGAGTGGAGAGGGAGGATCTATGTACCTTAGCAGAGAGGTCAATAACCAGGGGGCATAGATTTAAAGTGATTGGTAGAGGATTAGAGGGGAGCTGAGGAAGGTTTTTTCACCCAGAGGGTGGTAGAGTCTGGAACTCACTGCCTAAAAGGGTGGTAGAGGCAGAAACCCTCAACTCATTTAAAAAGTACCTGGATGTGCACCTGAAGTGCTGTGACCTACAAGGCTACGGACCAAGTGCTGGAAAATGTGATTAACCTGGGTGGCTCGTTTTCGACTGTCGCGGACATGATGGGCCGAATGGCCTCCTTCTGTGCCGTAAATTTTTTACGATTCTATGATTCTTTTGTGGGCAGGTGTCCTTTGGTTTAACAAAAATGAATTGTAATCGGAACATAAATTTTTTGTGACTTAGCACTGTGACTATCTCAGTTAAGATGTAGTTTGAAATATAAAGAATCAGGTGCATTGACAAATTTATGAAATGATGTTTGTGACATTTGTACTGCTTACAGGCTACAAATGTAAATTTCATCGCTTTGGAACATAGGAACATAGTAGCAGGAATAGGCTATTCAGCTCCTCGACCCTGTTCCGCTATTCAATTAGATCATGACTGATTTTTATCTTAACTCCATCTACCCATCTTGGTTCCATAACCCCTAATACCGTTGCCTAACAAAAATCTATCAATCTCAGTTTTGAAGTTTTCAATTGACCCCCCAGCCTCAATTGCTTTTTTGGGGGGGAGAGTTTCAGATTTCCACTACCCTTTGTGTAAAGAAATGTTTCCTGACATCACCCCTGAACTGCCTAGCTCTAATTTTAAGGTTATGCTCCCTTGTTTTGGACTACCCCACCAGAGGAAATAGTTTCTCTCTATCTACTCTATCAAATCCTTTAATCGAAGAATTGAAGTCAATGGGAATCAGGGGGAAAACTCTCCAGTGGCTGGAGTCATACCTAGCACAAAGGAAGATGGTAGTGGTTGTTGGAGGCCAATCATCTCAGCCCCAGGACATTGCTGCAGGAGTTCCTCAGGGCAGTGTCCTAGGCCCAACCATCTTCAGCTGCTTCATCAATGACCTTCCCTCTATCATAAGGTCAGAAATGGGGATGTTCACTGATAATTGCACAGTGTTCAGTTCTATTCGCAACCCCTCAGATAATGAAGCAGTCCGTGCCCGCATGCAACAAGACCTGGACAACATCCAGGCTTGGGCTGATAAGTGGCAAGTACATTCGCGCCAGACATGTACCAGGCAATGACCATCTCCAACAAGAGAGTGTCTAACCACCTCCCCTTAACATTCAACGGCATTACCATCGCCGAATTCCCCACCATCAACATCCTGGGGGTCACATTTGACCAGAAACTTAACTGGACCAGCCGTATAAATACTGTGGCTAAAAGAGCGGGTCAGAGGCTGGGTATTCTGCGGCTAGTGACTCACCTCCTGACTCCCCAAAGCCTTTCCACCATCTACAAGGCACAAGTCAGGAGTGTGATGGAATACTCTCCACTTGCCTGGATGAGTGCAGCTCCAACAACACTCAAGAAGCTCGACACCATCCAGGAAAAAGCAGCCTGCTTGATTGACACCCCATCCACCACCCTAAACATTCACTCCCTTCACCACCGGCGCACTGTGGCTGCAGTGTGTACCATCCACAGGATGCACTGCAGCAACTCACCAAGGCTTCTTCGACAGTACCTCCCAAACCCGCGACCTCTAACACCTACAAGGACAAGAGCAGCAGGTACATAGGAACTACACCACCTGCACGTTCCCCTCCAAGTCACACACCATCCCGACTTGGAAATATATCGCTGTTCCTTCATCGTCGATGGGTCAAAATCCTGGAACTCCCATCCTAACAGCACTGTGGGAGAACCTTCACCACACGGACTGCAGCGGTTCAAGAAGGCAGCTCATCACCACCTTATCAAGGGCAATTAGGGATGGGCAATAAATGCTGGCCTCGCCAGTGACGCCCACATCCCATGAACGAAAAAAAAATCATCTTAAACACCTCAATTAGATCACCCCTTAATCTTCTCAAGGGAATACAAGCCCTGTCTATGCAACTTGTTCTCATAATTCAACCCTTCTAGCCCGATATTATCCTGGTGAATCTGTGCTGCAACCCTTTAGTCTGAAGTAGCCATGCCATAGGTCTTACTGTAATGCAATAATGATTTTTAATATGTTAATAGATATCTCCTGACATTGCTCGCGGTGCATTGCAGAGTATGTTATACACAGAAAACAAAGAGACATTTGAGGTGGCAAACAGATCTGGGATTTGCAAAGAATTTTGTGAGCGATGTGCTCGGAGACAATGAAGTAAGTGTTAAAATGTTTTTTGATTGTTTCCTGGGAAATTTGAGCTAGTCAGAAAAGCACAGCAATTTTTTTTTGACCCGTGGAAACATTTAAAGTGTGATGCTGCCATGCACAAGACTTATACTATATGGATAACAATATGCGCTTGCAGCATTGTACAGGTCACCAGTGCATTTGCACCAGCACAAAATATGTTATCAAAAACATTAAACCAGGTCCTAATTATTAAAGGTCACCAGGAAAGAATGGGAAATTGCTCCAACGTAAGTAGCACAAACATAAGTCAATAAGGCCAAATGGCCTCCCTCTGCGCTAAAATTACTGACTCTATGAAGTCTACAACCCTTTCAGTATTAGCAAAGCAAACAGCAGTAGCACACTTTGGGGTTTTGCTAATGGTCAGTGATTAAAATGACAATGGCTTGATTTGCAGTCAGCAAGATCCCACTCACACACTGACCTGGTAATACATTATTGTGGAATGGGGAAGAGGGAAGGGATTTTAACCTTAAATAATACGCACTTAATTCCTTTTTAAAAAAATTTATGCAGGATTTGAGTTGATCTTGTGGATTCCATTGTATTGCGAAATAGCTCCTATTGAAATAAAATTAGATTCTGAAATGTAGCCCAGATGTATTTATGATTAGTTTAACCCTATCTCTTGTTCAACAATTAATTTATGAAAAAATGTCAGCCTCTTTGTTGGTGTCTTTAAACTGGTACTGTATTTATTAAAGAAAATACCAAACAACACCTGTTTTGGTAAATCAAATCTCAGACAGATACAGATGCCAGTGAATCTTAAATTATACTCCTGAGATGACTGCACCTTTATAAATACTGCAAATCTTGGCAGCCATCATTTTTTTTAACCGGTGCTGTATACGTGAGCTTTAGTTTAAATTTTATCAAAATAGCCATTTGGATTTTTAAGGGAGTGGGAGAATGTAAAAGATTCGGTGCATAGATGTGATTTTTATTATTGTTCTTTAATTTAATCTGTATGTGGTGAGCCAAAGAACCAAGGCATGTTATTTGTCATGACTTGCATTCACAATTGGATTTTTCAGTTGTGAATGTATGTGTTTTATTCTAGAAATTATTCGTCAAGCTACGGTGATGTGTGGTGAGTTGTATTTCTGTTGTGTTGTAAAAGATTAAAGTTTCTTGAAAATTTGAACCTCTCAGACATACACTGGGGAAAAAGTCTACTGTCAGAACATGGGCCTCTCCCTCGATACACATTATTAGAGTCTTTTTAGAGACAAGCAGGCAATTTTGCTGTCATTGGTCTCGTTTGAACAGAATATGTTTATCCTTGCAATACTCTTGGGGGAAGGTGTCAAAAACGGATCACCCATGTGCAGGTGACACAGCTGTTATACAGTCAATGGAAGTCTTTTTTATGTTACTATTAAAACAGCTACTGCAGACATATTCTTTCTCCTGTATGATTTATTACATAAACTGAAAGTTTACAGTTGCAACAAGAAATGGTCACTATTGATAGTTAATAATATTTTTAACACAAACTTCAGACGCTTATCTATAATTTCTCTTCATACTGCCTAAGTATATTTAATTATACATTACCATGTTTGATTAGTTTTCCTTCTATTTATTTAAAATAAAATGGTTGATAAAGCTTTGCCCTGCAAATATTTCACATATTGTTGCATATTTTCTTTATAAAAGTGAACCCTTTGCAAGGTGGATGGTGCTGTGCCTTAGATCACAACTTTTTACTTCTAGAGTCTGCTGTTTCGAAACGAGCTCAAATAGATCAATTGAAGGCTTCCTATCTTAGATGACTATTAAGGGTTTTAAATCAAATTATTTTGGGGCAGCTTTCTTTGTTCGTGGATTCGACAAGGAAACCAAGCAAAATACTGTGTCTGTACTGCCCTTAAATGTAACACAATTGGCTGCTATTTGAGAGTGTCATTCAGAGTTGTTTTAAGGGTACACAGTTTGGAAAATGGGAAAATGATATGGTGGTAGGAGATGTTGTTTTGCGATTTGGGATTGGAGACATTGTTGAGACAATGTAGGGAGTACTCCGAATTACATGCCCTGTTATGACTGTTGTAGGAGTATTTGATGCTGTCACTAGGTTCAAAGTGAAGAGGTGTTACATTCTACTGCAGTCATTCCTCATTTTTCTAACCACACAACGACATGAATTGTTATAAGCTATTAAATAATGCTGCTAGACCCTAAATAGTTGGAACGGTTTCTTTTTTACAGTTATTAAATGTTAAATAATTATGTTATTACTGAAATTTGATGCTATTAGAAACCTGTCCAATGAATCCCCTTTATAACAAAATTTTGATTGTCATGACAAAATGTCAGTGTGGTTGCAGCCACTTGATTGAGTGCTACTGACAGTTTGATGAAACAGAGAAAGAAGAAAGCCAGGAGTCTGAAGCTAACTAGGTATCAATATTGCGCACATTAGTGATGAACTTTCTGATGGCCCCTAACTTCCCCAACCCCATAAAATTTGAAAAATCCAAAATGTGGAAACAAATTACTGATGCATGAGCAGAAAGAGTGACCGCTACATCACTGAGAGAATTAGATGTATAGACGTATGAGCAGAAAGAGTGACATGACTAGGGGGATTGGATATAAACAGCCACAAGACTAGCAGGGAACTGGGCACATGACCACTAGACCAATAGGGAATTGGATACATGGGTACTAGAGAATGAAGCCTAGAGGCCTCGAGAGAATTAGATGCATAGATATACTGTGGCACTAGAGAATTGGATGTATAAACTATCACTAGACCACCAGAGCATTAAATGCATAGATCACCACGAGACCATTATGGAACCAGATGTATGAATTACCACTAAATAACCAGGGAGTTAGATATGAATCAGCAATTTATTCCTCTGTACACGTCTGACACCATTTTGGTTTAGGGATCAATGCATCTGAATCTAAATGGTCTGAATAGAGGGGAATAATACTGAATTTTCTGAATAAGCGCATTTTTGACCTAATTCATACTCTGCATTTGGACTCCCGACTCAATGCTTGTCCCTAGCAAACATTTACAAAACGCTTTGAGCCTTAAAATGATTCCTGAACTGCAGTTGAACTTGGACTTATTGCTTCCTCTGCTCCATGAGATTGAAGTCCTGAAACTGACTGCTTCCTGTTATAAGCTGGAATAATCATTTTTAAAAAGTGGCATTGACTTAGTCCTTGCACAGAGATTCACCACCTTAGAACTGGAGGCAGCAGTTCCATTGATCTGTGAGACACATTCACTGCTCCTGTGGATAAAACAATAATAAAATAGCCTTTAAATTTTGCTACAAAAGCCTGGTAATAGTTTCATTATAACAGGAGTATTACTCCACTTAGTTAAGTAGCAAGTAAATCAGGGCATTGAGACTCTTTTTCATTATAAATGGGGTTTACCAATATTCGAGTTCATTATAAATAGGGTTCACTGCAGTTAATTTTATAATTTTGTCATTCTTGAATGTATTTGTATTTATTTTATTTTTTGTTTTGTGCTGATGGGCTGTTGGTCAAATATCATGGGGCTAGAAATTCGGCCGTGTAGCGCCGGTTTTTCAGGTGCTACGTGGCTTCCTAAGATCCCAAAAATTGCGTCCGGAATGCGAGCGCACGCTTCTAGCGTGACGTGCGCCGAACGCCATTTTGGTAAAGGTGTTGCGCATGTGCAGATAACAAATGCCAGCATCGTGTAAAGTAAGGAGAATATGTGTTAGATCAGTGTGCAACGCTGAGTTAAATGGATAGACACCATTTTGGAACTCAAGGCTCCAGTCAATGAACTTTCTTAACCACGAACAGCTGAACATGTCTTTGAATGGCCTGGAGGACCCCCCTCCCCCTCCCACCAGCGCTGTTTAAAGGAACCATGCAGGCGTTAGCGGCTGGACAACTGCTTCTGGCTTCTGGCTTCTGTTACAATTGTGCTTGTTTGTTGAAGCTTCCTATACTTGGGTAGAGTTGCTTTGGTATTATAAAGGATGGTTTGGCAGGTCCTGCATTACTGTTGGTGTCATTTACAACAGTGTGCTGAACAAGATTCCTGGCAACCATGGGTGGCCTGCTAGGGCTCCCGCTGGGTATAGAACACGACTGGGAGCACGCAGAGAGGCCTTGCAGAGTAGGTCAAGGTGCGAGGAGAGGGAGGAGATGGCGCAGGGCACTGAGCAGGAGGTCATATCCCATGAGGACCTTCAGAGAACAATACTCTTACCTCAACATGAGCGAAGATCAGTGCACCTGATGGCTGCAGTTCACCAAAGAGGTCGTGACGGAGATATGTCAACTCCTGCAGCCTCAGAGCAGGGCAAGGACAGCATTGCCTGTGGCTGTCAAGGTAACCGTGGCGCTGAACTTTTACGGCTCTGGATCCTTTTAGGCCTCTGCTGGTGATATGTGCAACACCTCACAGCTTGCAGAGCACTGCTGCATAAGGGAGGTCACAGAGGCACTGTACGAGCTATGCAACAGATTCATCATCACATTTCCTCTTGACAGAGAGAAGCAGAATAAGCGAGCACGAGGGTTTGCTGGCATTGCTGGCTTCCCCATGGTGCAGGGTGCCATTGCACGCATATAGCCATGCATGCACCACATCTCAATTCAACCATCTTTATGAACAGAAAGGGGTTCCACTCCCTCAATGTGCAGCTGGTGTGCGACCACACGCAGCGCATCATGCAGGTCAATGCCCGTTACCCTGGCAGCAGTCACAACGCCTTCATTACGCGGCAGTCCAATGTCCCAACTATCTTTGCACAGGCTCGGTAAGTCGAAGGCTGGCTACTGGGTGACAAGGGCTATCCCCTCATGAGGTGGCTCATGACTCCGGTCAGGCACGCACGCACACGTGCAGAGCAGGCATACAAGGAGAGTCATGTGGCCACACGAACATCGTCGAGTACACCGTAGGCCTCCTAAAGCAACGCTTCTGCTGCCTGGACCGTTCTGGTGGAGCCCTGCAGTACTCCACTGAGCGGGTGTCGAGATTCGTTGTCGTATACTGTATGCTGCACAACCTTGCCCTTATGAGGGAACAGCCCTTGCCATCGCCTATTCGCCAAGACCCTGAGCCAGAGGCAGAGGAAGAGGTAGAGGAGGAGGAGGAAGAGGCTGAGGAGGAGAAGGAATCATAGAATTGTAGAAAGTTACGGCACCGAAGGAAGCCGTTCGGCCCATCGAGTCCATGCCAGCCGAGTAACAGCTATCCAGCTGAATCCCACTTTCCAGCACTTGGTCTGCAGCCTGTAGATTACAGCACTTCAGGTACACATCTGAGTACTTTTTAAATGAGTTGAGGATTTCTGCTTCCACCACCCTTTTAGGCAGTGAGCTCCCCTCTAATCCTTCTACCAATTACTTTAAATCTATGCCCCCTGGTCACTGAGCCCTCTGCTAAGGGAAATAGGTTATCCCTATACACTCTATCTAGGTCCCTCATTATTTTATACACCTCAATTAAATCTCCCCTCAGCCTCCTTTGTTCCAAAGAAATCAACCCCAGCCTATCCAATCTTTTCTTATAGCTAAAATTCTCCAGTCCTGGCAACATCCTCGTAAATCTCCTCTGCACCCTCTCTAGTGCAATCACATCTTTCCTGTAATGTGGTGACCAGAACTGAACGCAGTACTCAAGCTGTGGCCGAACCAGTGTTTCATACAGTTCTAGCATAACCTCCCTGCTCTTCTATTCTATGCCTCGGCTAATAAAGGAAAGTATGCCTTTTTAACCACCTTATCTACCTGTCCTGCTACCTTCAGGGATCTATGAACATGCACTCCAAGGTCCCTTTGTTCCTCTACACCTCTCAGTATCCTCCCATTTATTGTGTATTCCCTTGCCTTGTTTGTCCTCCCCAAATGCATTACCTCACACTTCTCTGGGTTGAATTCCATTTGCCACTTTTCTGCCCACCTGACCAATCCATTGATATCTTCCTGCAGTCTACAGCTTTCCTCCTTACTATCAAACACATGGCCAATTTTTGTATCATCTGCAAATTTCTTCATCAAGCCCTCCCCACAAGTCCAAATCATTAATATATATCACAAAAAGCAAGGGACCTAATACTGAGTCTTGCGGGACCCCTCAGGAAACAGCCTTCCAGTCGCAAAAACACCTGTCAACCGTTACCCTTTGCTTCCTGCCACTGAGCCAATTTTGGATCCAACTACCCATTTTCCCTTGGATCCGATGGGCTTTTACTTTTTTGGAGGGGGAGGAGATGGAGGAGGAAGTGGAGGAAGATGCAGGGAGGCAACAAGGTGCACAGGCCCTGTATGCCAGGGCTCTGCGTGCTCACCTTATTAATGAGCGATATCACTAACCTCAACGACACCTCCCAAGTCAACAACAGTCCTACACTCCCCACCTGTCCTCTAGCTCATGTCCATCAAATCGCCCTCCATATGATTACACATTGCCTCCTCCCGCAGCTCATCACATAAATAAAAGCCACCACCAACTGCGACTTCAAATCCAAATTTATGATGTAACACACCAACTCAAGTATTCACCCTTATGCATTCCCTCGGTGCCTGTTGTTCGTGTGCCTTTGCCTTTCCTAGTGCTCCTACGAGGTGCATCCCCAGTGGCTGGTGCATGTGCGGTGGAAGGCTGCTGGCCTTTAATTGAGGAGAGTGCAGATGGCCTTGACAACGACCTAAAGCAGCTCTGGGCCAGGAGGGCCCGGCTTCAGGCTGCATCAACTCAGCCTTGGCTGCAGCAGTCTGGTCTAGCTGGCTGACAGGCAACAACAAGGGCACTGGCGGAGTGGCTGGGGTGGGAGCAGGAATGCTGTCGTCCGGAGAGAGGGTAGTGGGTTCGACTGCCATGGCGCCACTGCCACTCACATGGGGCGTGCCCCAGCACTCCTGGTGATCAGCTGGAGAACAGATTGCTGGAGTGCTGTAACGCACTGGAAGCCCCATTCCACAGTGGTACCCAGAGCCACAATAGCAACGGTCTGTGCTTCCAAAGCATCAGTCTGAGCTTGAGCTGAAGCATGCAGACCTTTGATGACATCAGTTTTATGCTGCAATGGAAGCCGTGACATCGGTCATCAGACGCTGTCTCGTGGTGGGTTCCACAGTTGTGCTGATGGAGGTGACCACCCGTTCCATGTGGGTAAGGATGGGCTCCAAGCTCTGCGCAAAGCCCTGTGCCAAGTTTGAGGTGGACTCCTCCATGCCCTTTGACATTGTGCACAGGCTTACTGGCAGGCTTTCCAGTGCACCAAGCATTTGGTGGTGTACGGCCAGCAGCTGTCTTCTGTAGCCTGGCCCATCGACGTCATCATCTGACGCCTCGGCAACTGAACCATTGTGTGACCTCGCCCTCTGGTGAGCTGGCACCTGTGGTATCTGTTCCCTCTGCCCCGGCTCCTGCACACTTGTGCCCGGTGTCTCACCACATGCAAATCCCTCCTCTATCCTAGCCTCTAAGGGACGTGCAGTGTCAGTCTCTGAGCTGGTGGATACGAGTTTCAGATCAAGTGTCGGTGCGGCTTTGTTATCAGTGTCCTCCCCCTCCTCCTCCTCCACCTCGGACGGTGCCAGCTCCAGTTCTTGGGTATTTGCAATGACAAAGGGAGATGGGTTGAGTTGTGGAGTGGGGATAGGAGTGAGTAAGACATGCGTGCTGACACCATCTGCAGCAAGTGCATCAGAAAAGATTGTGGGATGAGCTAAGATGTGGGAAATGAGAAGGAGGATTAGGCACGCAGAGACCCCGTTGTTGGGACCTCCAACGCTGCTAGTGGCCACTGCCGCAGCTACATTCCACCCAATGATGCGCAGCAGGGTCTCCTCTAGGGGGTGAGGACGTGTAGGTGTGCCTGTCCTCCCTCGGGCCTTTCGCTCTGCCGGCTGTTATGCGCCTCTTTCTCCTGTAGGACAGAGGGAAGTGTGTCAGTGAGTTTCCTGCAATGTGTTTGGGTGATGTGCCTGTCATGGTCGAATAGCTGCCAGTGTGTGTGAGTGGTGGGTGTGTGGATTGCAAGTGTGCCACTATGTGAGGGTGAGATGCAGCATCCAAAGTGCAGCGTTGCGTATGGATGGGTAGCGTTTGTTGGTGGGCGGGTGAGGGTGGGTGTCGTGCATGGAGCAGTGGTGCAGTTGGTCGGATGTACCACTTGACACTTGACACTTGCGTTCACTTACCTTGATGACTCGTGTCAATCATTTAACTTTTTCCGGCACTATATCCACGTGCGTGGTGCTATGATCCTGCCATTCACCTCCAAGGCCATTTACTCCCACTGTCTCCGCAGCTGGTGTCTAGAGGGCCTCCTGCCAGCCTGCGGGTACAGGATGGCTCTCCATTCCTCTCCGTCCACTAAAGCCTCCAGTGCGCTGTTGGAGAACCTCGAGGCACTCACTCCTGCCAGTCCAGCCATTCTGCCTGTTTTCCTGCACTGCTTCCATTGACAGTGCACCTCCCCTTTAAGAGGCGCAGGCTGCCTTTACCTAGGGCTGGTCACGTCCCATATTGGGCCTCCTGCTGATGCATGCAGCCATTCAATGGCGCGGGTGGCACTGGCTGCACATGGGAATCATGGTAATGAGGATGCAGCATGAATCTCGCCTGCTGCCTGCATGGATAACACCGGGCGCTGGTTAATCGCGCACCGCAACCCCTGCGCCCGGTATTGGGCCTTATTGAATTTAACCCCCATCGTGTCATTGCTGAATGGCTTATTTCAAAATGATCATAAAGTAGTGAGTAGTATAGAGGCAAAGTAGAAGTGAATTTTTCAGAACTGACATGTGACAAGATACCACCTTGTTACTCACTTGTACAAAAAAATACAAAGTCACTATGAAGAAATTTAGCTGCAACACATATAAGTTATAAATACAGAAACAGAGATAATAAACATAAGTATATTTACGAAGAATTTTTTTTTCAGTTTTTTTATTATTATGCCGTAGCAAAGATGCTACCAGGCATGCAAGGCTGCTGTCAAGTGGGTATTCTTGACAAATAAGGCACTGTCTTATGTGTAGAATGCATGGCAATGAGTGGCTGTAGGTGACATCCATGATTTAGAATACACCTCACCATCATTATAAGGCTCTCAATCATAACACTGTCTCTCAACATTTTCATTTTACATTTTATGTTACGTTACAGGACATTCATTATAGCATGCACCTTGTTATCATGAACAAAATGCTTAGGTCCAAGGATGACACTTTAATGAGGGTGGAGTGTATTTTAGAGGTTGATATGAACTTAGCAATAATCCACAGATAACACGTAACTGTACAGAAATAACAGGATAAGTGGCACGACAGCAGAAAGCAAAGTGTCATTATTATGAACAGTATTCAGTCGGGATTGTTAGATGTGGTGCTTGGGCGATAGTCTGAATGTTACATATTTCTGACAGTGGAGCATAGAGTGCCATTGGCCCTGGATGTAGCATGTGTGAGACCACCCTAATTAAAATACAAATAAACAGAGGTGGACACTTTTTTTTTAAAGTTGTTTTCTAATTTAAGATTTTAAACAATACAGAAAAAGTGATACAAATAGTAGTTACGAACCTAGCAGTAATTCACAGATAAAATGTAACTGTACAGAAATAACAGGATATGTGGCATGGCAGCAGAAAGCAGTGTGTCATTATTATAAACAGTCTTCAGTTGGGTTCCAAACACATTTGTAACAGGTTCTACTGTGTTCAGATCCAACATGCACCACATGTTATGTTTTACTCACTTGAACACAGGGATTAATTTTACATCTTTAAATGTCAGTTTTTACAAAAATGTATACAGTTTGCGAAACGTATGGTTTTGTTTCTCAATTATTGAAAAAAATCAAGCCATAGCATAAGAGTGTTTATTCTAGATATAATACAAAGATGAATTAATAGAAGCATCGATGGTGTTTGGAAACTAAAGGTGTGGCAATAAGAAGCCTGAGTGATACAGGTGACTCGGAGCGGATGAATAAATGGGGAGACATAAGATGACACATATAAAATGAGACATAGTTCCCCTTTAAAGATGCTAAGTGGAGTTCCTACTCTCCAACGAGACTATAACACAGTGAAGTGGCTCTATTGCTAAAAACAATACTTTCTGCTCCAACCAGAAAATTGTATTAAAGGGCTGGCTGGTTTTGTCATTTCTCTAGCTTGCTGGGTACTTTTCTAATAATTCCTTATTGTGCATAATAGCTGTTGTATTTTTGCAAATAATTCAGTGCTAATGCATTATACATATATTATCAGCTTAAAAAATTGGCTTTATGAATTTATATCTAGTACACAATAATTCTCAAACAGTATTAGCACGTCTTAATGAGGCATTTTAATAAGATGATTCCAAACACATTTGTAACAGGCTCTACTGTGTTCGGGTCCAACATGCACCATGTGGTATATTTTACTCAAGTACAGTGATTAGTTTTACATCTTTAAATGTCAGTTTTACAAAAATGAACACATTTAGTCCTCAACTAGAATGGTTTCATTTCTCAAAACTATTGGAAAAAAAAGAAATGTGGTAATTATATATAATCTGTGAACAGACTAATGTATTTTGGAAAACCAATGAAATCTAACTTGAAGCAACATAACACAAATGGATAGCTGTAGCTCCAAAAAGAGCAATATTTACAAAAAAAATCTTGAATCTTGCAGATTTATGACCAACACATTTTTGCATCTAACAAAATTCAGCTACTTTACAGTCAAAGAAGTTGACACTGTGTTTGTTGAAAAGTTTAATTAGTAAAAACCTCTCCCCAAGGCCTGTGATGGCACAAGGTGTAAATGGAGATGCTGTCCCAGCTTGCTTGCTCTGCAGTACACTACATCTCATGCACAGATGGGCTGGTGAAGAAACTGTGAATGGACAAATGATAACAGAATATTCAGTAATTCCAACATCAGCTCATTAGCAATCTGTCAGAGATTTTAATTTGTGCAGTGGTGAAAAATGCAGAAATGCAACACAGTCAGAAGACAAGATTTAGGAGTTATAGCACCTAATTGAAAAGGCTTTCATAATGAATCAACACACTGACTGGGAACTTTAAGAATAATCAAGTTATTGTTTCAAATCCGCCATTGGTCATAAAGCAGCGTAGTGCGGGAAGAGGTATGTTAATAGCTCGTCAGTAAAAATAAAGATTTGAATTTTGTACATGTTCTTTGAATAATAAATTATATCAGTAAGATTTTAAAAAGATTAAATACCTCTGGCCTATTTAGATCTTTATTTTTTAAATTAATAATATTGTTAAATTAGATTTTCAACAACAGGGACAAGGAGCAAACTGAAGTAACTGGACCTTAAACAGGGACAAGGAGCAAACTGAAGTAACTGGACCTTAAACAGGGACAAGGAGCAAACTGAAGTAACTGGACCTTAAACAGGGACAAGGAGCAAACTGAAGTAACTGGACATTAAACAGGGACAAGGAGCAAACTGAAGTAACTGGACCTTAAACAGGGACAAGGAGCAAACTGAAGTAACTGGACATTAAACAGGGACAAGGAGCAAACTGAAGTAACTTTAATCACTGGATTGGGGGTAATATTCTGGCATGGGTGGAGGATTGGTTATCTAACAGGAAGCAGAGAGTTGGGATAAATGGTTCATTCTCGGACTGGCAACCAATAGCCAGTGGTGTTCCGCAGGGGTCGGTGCTGGGTCCCCAACTCTTTACAATCTATATTAACGATTTGGAGGAGGGGACCGAGTGTAACATATCAAAGTTTGCAGATGATACAAAGATGGGAGGGAAAGTGGAGAGTGAGGAGGACATAAAAAACCTACAGGGGGATATAGACAGGCTGGGGGAGTGGGCGGAGATTTGACAGATGCAATACAATATTGGAAAATGTGAGGTTTGCACTTTGGCAGGAAAAATCAGAGAGCAAGTTATTATCTTAATGGCGAGAAACTGGAAAGTACTGCAGTACAAAGGGATCTGGGGGTCCTAGTGCAAGAAAATCAAAAAGTTAGTATGCAGGTGCAGCAGGTGATCAAGAAGGCCAACGGAATGTTGGCTTTTATTGCTAGGGGGATAGAATATAAAAACAGGGAGGTATTGCTGCAGTTATATAAGGTATTAGTGAGACCGCATCTGGAATACTGCATACAGTTTTGGTGTCCATACTTAAGAAAAGACATACTTGCTCTCGAGGCAGTACAAAGAAGGTTCACTCGGTTAATCCCGGGGATGAGGGGGTGGACATATGAGGAGAGGTTGAGTAGATTGGGACTCTACTCATTGGAGTTCAGAAGAATGAGAGGCGATCTTATTGAAACATATAAGATTGTGAAGGGGCTTGATCGGGTGGATGCGGTAAGGATGTTCCCAAGGATGGGTGAAACTAGAACTAGGGGGCATAATCTTAGAATAAGGGGCTGCTGTTTCAAAACTGAGTTGAGGAGAAACTTCTTCACTCAGAGGGTAGTAGGTCTGTGGAATTTGCTGCCCCAGGAAGCTGTGGAAGCTACATCATTAAATAAATTTAAAACAGAAATAGACAGTTTCCTAGAAGTAAAGGGTATTAGGGGTTACGGGGAGCGGGCAGGAAATTGGACATGAATTTAGATTTGAGGTTAGGATCAGATCAGCCATGATCTTATTGAATGGCGGAGCAGGCTCGAGGGGCCAATTGGCCTACTCCTGCTCCTATTTCTTATGTCTTATGTAACTGGACCTTAAACAGGGACAAGGAGCAAACTGAAGTAACGGGACATCATCATCATCATCATCAACAACAACAACTTGCATTTATATAGCGTCTTTAACGTAGTAAAACGTTCCAAGGCAGGTCACAGGAGTGATTATCATACAAAATTTCACACCGAGCCACAACGGTAATTGATACTAGCTCAATTGCTAAATTTAAATCTGAGATAGATAGCTTTTTGGCAACCAAAGGTATTAAGGGATATGGGCCAAAGGCAGGTATATGGAGTTAGATCACAGATCAGCCATGATCTTATCAAATGGCGGAGCAGGCACGAGGGGCTGAATGGCCTACTCCTGTTCCTATGTTCCTATAAGGCGGTATTAGGTCAGATGACCAAAAGCTTGGTCAAAGAGGTAGGTTTTAAGGAGCGTCTTAAAGGAGGCAAGAGAGGCAGAGAGGTTAGGGAGGGAATTCCAGAGCTTAGGGCCTAGGCAGCTGAAGGCACGTCTGCCAATGGTGGAGTGATTAAAATCGGGGATGCGCAAGAGGCCAGAATTGGAGGAGCGCAGAGATCTCGGAGGGTTGTAGGGCTGGAGGAGGTTACAGGGATAGGGAGGGGCGAGGCCATGGAGGGATTTGAAAACAAGGATGAGAATTTGAAAATCGAGGTTTTCCCAGAACGGGAGCCAATGTAGGTCAGCGAGCGCAGGGGTGATGAGAGAACGGGACTTGGTGCGAGTTAGGATACAGGCAGCAGAGTTTTGGATGAGCTCAAGTTTATGGAGGGTGGAAGATGGGAAGCCAGCCAGCAGACCATTGAGATCGTCCAATCTGGAGGTAACAAAGGCATGGATGAGGGTTTCAGCAGCAGGTGAGCTGAGGCAGGGGTGGAGACAGGCGATGTTGTGGAGGATTAAACAGGGACAAGGAGCAAACTGAAGTTACTGGACAGTAAACAGCCCTTTTCTATTTTTTCCCCCAAAGGTTTCGTGAACTTTTCATTCAGTCAAAAAAGGACCGTGGATTTTGATGTGAGGCCAACCAGTATATAATGCAGCTGTGGAGTCACTGGAGAGTTAAAAAAACATTGGGTTATGGTACAAAGTATAAAATTCAGATCATGAATTCATTCTGTACACACCCTACAGGAGCAAGCATAATGCAGTGCACTTCTATTTACTGTATAAGTAATTATCTGCAATGTTGTCTACACTTCTCTGGGGTATACAAATAAGAAGAGTAGATATAGAGCCTGGTTTTATATTCGCTATTAGTGGAGTTGCCAATGCAATGCTAATAGCAATTACTTTTGTATTTTATATGACATGCTACTGTGTTTATCTGCACAGCTGCTTTAATATTGAAATTAACATTTGACTTTATAAAGCACTGTGATGGAGTGAAAGGAACGAAAAACCAAGGCCATTTCCGAGTCTTATTCTTAAATCATTAGACTTTCCAGACATTCTTGAGATTCAGGGGTGTAGCAGCATATAACAGACTTATGTGGTCCCCACAAACTCCCCTTCCCCGTAGTAGTATTTAAAAAGAGGAAAAAAAATAATTGTGGCATCTCTAACGGAAATATAAATATAAATGGAGCTGACGCTCCCAACCAAAATACTTACATTTTATATAATGGTGAAAACTCGTTTCTGTAACTTAACAGTTTTGCTTCAGCATAAAAGAAAATCAAATTAACTCCAAGTGCAAACTATAAAATCAGATTTTTTTTACAAAAGTGCATGTTTCATATTTATAATAGGATGGTGTGGAGCAACTTAAAGAATTTGAATGCGAGGTTCACACTGTATCAACAGTGAATGCTAGATTACCAACTCTTTTAAATGAACAGTGAGCACAACATTGTGGCCATTGTACACAGTGCACTGGAATACCAATGTATGGTTTGGTGAAGAGGTGGCGGGCGATGCATGCTCGTTACGCACGTTGATGCATTCTTCAATTCAGCCAAACCACTATGGGGAGGCAGTGAACAAAGACTAGACATCTCCTGCAGTAGGGAGGGAGATGTTACAAAATCACTCTCACACACCTGTTAGAACTGACTAAAGAGTGGCATTGGCGGGGGTTGGGAAGAGATTGATTTCCATTGTCTATGCTGCAGGAAGACTACCAATGTGGGGGGGAGGGGGGTTTGGAAGTCAGTAGGTATTATAGTCTCAAAAGAGAAGGTAAGTAAATAATTTGGGCCATTAAGGCTACACTTTATATAAACAATACTATGGTATAGAGGCTATGCGATGCAGTGGAGATTGCTTTAATGTTGATCAGTTCTCCTGAGATACAACAACAAAGCCAATGAAGGTAAGAGGGTGTATCACAACAGTGGAGTATATTCCTGCAATGATACAAAAATTCCACACTGGAGGTCAGCATTAATGAACAAGGACATCACCCACCCTCTAGAGAGTGGGTGAAGATAAAGCTCCCATCACCCACGTGCTCAGTTTCTCCAAGAAACATCTGGCGGCACTGTCCAGATCATAGTTAGAGTGGCATTTGTAATACCGCAGAAATGGAAACAAGGGATTGTAGCTGAGAAGTGGGTGCACTTTTCTCCAACTGGGGCTATCTGCAAAAGCACCTAAACCCAGGTGGGCTGCAATGGAAACCTGTTGGGTGGTCAATATCCACAGTGCTCTGTGGATATCACAGAACAAAAGAATAAGAAACCCATCCTGGAGATCAAAGTTCCAATAATGGATCTGACTCTTCTGGCAATAATGACCCAGTAGAATTGAACCTACAGGTGAACCCAAAAAACACAGAATAGATTTCTGACTCCTCCACGCCCTCTCCAGCACAAGTGATGCTCTGAATGGGCACCTGGTTGTTCTTCGAGTCAGCGCGGACACGATGGGCCAAATGGCCCCCTTCTGTGCTGTATCTTTTCTATGGTTCTATGGAATGGTTCCATCGGGGCAGGTGTACTAGGATGTGATGAGTCTCAAGCTGGTTCTCCATCAGGTGACTGCTGTGGTCATTTTGTAAAGGTCTAAGCAAATTGCCTCCCACTGCTCATCTGAAATATCTTAAGAACGTAAGAAAAAGTCAAGAACGAGAAAAGGCCATTCAACCCATCAAGCACATCTCATTATCATTTCAACTCACCCACCCTAGCATGTACTTGCACCTTGAACTCACAAACAACTTTGATTCCACTACTTTGCCTGATTAATCATGAAAAGAATTTATTGCCCTTTGAGTAAAGACATGTTTCTTAACTAATAGTTTAAATTTATTTTTCACTCAGTTAAATGTATGACACCTTGGTTTACTGACCTGACTGACCTTAAAGTAATATTTTGGGTTTACCGTATCTCCAGGCCTTTCGAGGCCTTGCTCACCTTTACACTGAGATCATTCTTGTTTCTCTTCTTTGCACCTTTCCAATGCATGTATGTCCTTTTCGAAGTGCGGCAATCAGAATCGCTCATGATATTCTAAGTGAGGTCTGCCCTGTTCATTATAAAGCCTCAGCATAACTTTAGCAGACCTATACTCCACTTTCCGTTTATTTGGTTTTGATTCTATTTGCTCTTACATGTTGTCTTGACATTGAAAGTGAGGAGTCTACTGCCACACCCTGGTCCTTTTCAAAGTTCCTCTATGCCAGTCCAATTTCCTTCATTCAATAACAACAAGAACAACATTTATATAGCGCCTTTAATGTATTAAAACGTCTCAAGGTGCCTCACAGGAGCGTTATCAAACAAAATTTGACACCGAGCCATATAAGGAGATATTAGGACAGTTAACCAAAAGGTTGGTTTTAAGGAACATCTTAAAGGAGGAGAGAGAGGCGGAGGGGTTTAGAGAGGGAATTCCAGAGCTTAGAGCCGAGGCAGCTGAAGGCACGGCTGCCAGTGGTGGAGTGATGAAAATCGAGGATGCGCAAGAGGCCAGAATTGCAGGAGCGCAGAGATCTCGGAGGGTTGTAGGGCTGTAGGAAGTTACAGAGATAGGGAGGGGTTTAAAATCAAGGATGAGAATTTTAAAATCGAAGCGTTGCCGGACCGGGAGCCAATGTAGGTCATCGAGCAGAGGGGTGATGGGAGAACGGGACTTGGTGCGAGTTAGGATACGGGCAGCGGAATTTTGGATGAGCTCAAGCTTGCGGGGGGTGCAAGGTGGGAGGCTGGTCAGGAGAGCATTGGAATAGTCAAATCTAGAGGTACCAAAGGCATGGATCAGGGTTGCAGCAGCAGACTTACTGAGGGAGGGGCGGAGATGGGCGATGTTACAGAGGTGGAAGTAGGCAGTTGTGGTGATAAAGCGGATATGGTTTCAGAAGTTCATCTCAGGGTCAAATAGGGCGCCAAGGTTGCGAACAATCTGGTTCAGCCTCAGACAGTGGCCAGGGTGAGGGATAGAGTTGGTGGCTAGGGAACGGAGTTCATGGCGTGGAGCGAAGACAATGGTTTTGGTCTTCCCAATATTTAGTATACCCGTTTTGCTCAATCTTTCTTCCAATATGCATTCATCAGCATTAAATTTCATTTGCCATTTGTCTTCCCTGCTGCTCCAAATCCTTCTGCAAAACCTTAAATGCATCCTTTGTCCCTGCTGCACTCCCTATTTTAGTGTCATCGGTGAATTTAACAAACTTACTTTCAGGATCAGTTGCTCTCCCCAGCCTCATGCCTTTAAAGATAGTGGATGTGTGCAGGATTCTTGAAAATAAAGTGGAATAAAACACAGCCACAGTTCACTTCTGCGCTGACAGAAATAAGGAAACTCCTCCAGTATCATCATTAGTGACATTGATTTTTCAGATTATCATTCAAGATGTGCCATACGTGGAGATAATGAAAAAATTCTTCCTTCCTTCAAGATGATAATCCCCCTGAAGAGAATTATAGGACTTTGCAGTGTCCTGTCTTAGTAATTGAAATGGGCAAGAAAGACTCTTGCTTCATCAACTCAGGAAACACTGGGGTGAATTTTCAGACCTTTTGCCTGATAGGTAGTGCCCAGAAAATGGTGGGCAATGATCTACCACTCTGCTGCTGCCATTGCTGTGGCTGTGGAAATGTTCCCCGGAGCCTACTGCTGCGTCATGCACGCTTTGATCAATATCAGCTGGCGGCCAGGTGGAAGAGGATCCCAAAGGTGAATGTCTCTTTATTTGTCTGCGCCGGGAGGAACAGGAATCGTCCTCCAGGCTTCACAAAACCAACCGGGACTACTGCCACTCGCACCCCCCCCCCCACCCTGGTCCCCCGCCTTCCAGTGATTGGGGCCCTCCCCCTTCTTACTTACCTTCCTGCGGCCCAAAGATCTGGCTAGGCCGCCTGATTTTCTGGCAACCCAGAGCTGGCAGGCTGCCCAACATGCTTGATTTCTGGCCACAGCCTGTCAACCCGATGCTAATGGAGCCCGGCCCTCAAAATGGGACCAGGCCTCATGCTGGGGCTGTGCTCGATCTCTGGCGCATTCTGCCGCCCGACTGCCTGAAGTCTGCTTGGGGATAATCCACCCTGCTGGCTCTTGACTGTGTGAGGGATATAAGGGTTTTCCCAACAGGTGAATTTTCAGACAGATTGAGTAGAACAAAGGATGAATAATGTCTTACCATATCTGTAATGTGGACCATATCCTTCGCTAAAACTGCTGTGTGCATGGATTATTGGATTATTAAGAAAAAGGAAGTTTAATCCTGAGAGGCTGCAGCAGTACCTCTGCTCCATCACTGCCCACGATTAATCAGGGGATGAAAAGAACCAACTATTATGTTACAAAGTCACTCCAGCACAAACACTATAGTGTAAATGGACTATAACCCACCCACGTGTCATTAGCATTTACTTTTTATCTGTCATACTACATTTTTGCAACCCTCACTTTTTCAATGATTACACTTACCGCCATACAGTTTAGCTTTCTTTTTCAATTTTTTTCCTTTCATCCTTTTTCTATTTTAACCCATCTGGAGTTATATTGATTTTTGTTGCTGGAATTCCAAAGGACACAGCATCTATTAGGCTGTATACATAACAGCTTCTTTGTTAGATTGTGAGATGGACAGAGGTGCTGTTTAGTAAATGTAGGTAGATACTGAAACAGGCCTACTTGGTAAAGATTTTAACTAAGTAATCTCATGCTATGTGATGTTCTCCATCCCTTAACCATCTTCATTTGTTTTTTTTACCAGCCTGGATGTGTGGTTTGTGTACTCATGGCGCTGATCTCCACTCTTTGCCCCTGGGTACCTGCCAATAACAGAGCTGGACTGGAGGTCAGCAGTGTGAGTACATGGATACATGTTACTGAAATTCATCTCCGCTGTGAAAACTTGAATATTTTCACACTGGACAGCCCTAGGAGAAGTATTTTTTTATATATATATAACAGGTAAGCTCCTTTAGTTTCTACTTATAGGTTGGAGAAATAACAATTATGTGACAACAGTGGAGCCCAGCAGCTTTCGTCTTATACATTGAGCTGAGGAATTGGATGTGATAATAAGATGGTTTCCTCTGTACTGACAACTAGTCTCCAGGTTTCACAGAACAGGTTCACACATTGCAGAGCACCCCAGGTAGTAAAGTTCAAGCATCTATTCCTTTGTACGTCCCTTGTTTGCCATGCAGTTGGGAAGTTCACGTTGCTTGTTATTCTCTTCCCACTGTTTGGGAATTTTTCCAGAGCTTGAATAGTGCATGCTGCATAATAAATAAGAGACGTGAAATCATAGAATCATAGAATGGTTACAGCACAGAAGGAGGCCATTCGGCCCATCGAGCCCATGCCAACTCTTTGTAAGAGCAATCCAGATAGTCCCGTTCCCCCGCTCTTTCCCTGTAGCCCTGCAAATTTTTTCCAAGTATTTATCCAATTCCTTTTTGAAAGCCACGATTGAATCTACTTCCACCACCCTTTTAGGCAGTGCATTCCAGATCATAACTCTTCGCTGCGTAAAAAAGTCTTTCCTCATGTCGCAACTTCCTCATGTTTCAATGGGATGTCCAGTTTATTCCATGAGTGAGGAAGATGTAATAATTTGGAAGTAACAGAGTTGTGAGTGAGGTATAAAGGTTTTCTTCACTTGTAGAATAAACTGGATATCCCATTGTTCATCGCTAAGCATTCTGTTTATACAATGTGTAGAGAAATATTGTTTACAATGAAATCCCTTTAAATTTCATTGTTTTTTTTCCTGAAAACTTCAAAATGGTGATCACTGCAGAGAAGGAACTTGCTGTTACATATTACCTTTCACATGCTCAAGACATCCCAAAATACTTCACAACCAATTAAGTACTTTTGAAGTGTAGTCGCTGTTGTAATATGGGAAAATGTAGTAGTCAATTTGCGCACAGCAAGTTCCCACAAACAGCAACGAGGTAAATGACCAGATAATCTTTTTTAGTGGTATTGGTTAAGGGATACATGTTGGCCATGATAACTCCCCTGCTCCTCTTCGAATGGTGCCATGGGATTTTTAAGGCTACCTGAGGAAGCACATGGGGCTTTGGTTTAACATCTCATCCAAAAGATAGTGGGGGTGTAATTGGGCGGGAATGCAAACCGGGCAGTATCACATCTGCTGCCCATTATACTCCCCCACCCGACGTTCAGTTCTGCTGAAGTCAATGGAACTGAATATTGAACGGGCGTATAATGGGCAGCAGATGTGGTAGCACCCGTTTTACATCCCTGCCCAAGTCGAATTTCACCCCCAGTACCTCCGATATTGCAGCTCTCCCTCAGCACTGCACTGAAGTGTCAGCCTAGGTTATGTGCTCAAGTCTCTGGAGTGGGTGTCTTAAAATTCCTATTATGTCATGTGACCTCCTGATGACCTGCCTCCAGCCATCAGTGGCAAACATCATGAAAGCCCTCTTGTTGGATGAAGTATTAAGTTGGCTTTGCTCTCAGATACTATTACTTTTACAAATGGGTTATGAACTCTTATGAATTAGGTTGTGCTCACTGTAATTATACAAAAAAAACAATGAAAATAAGTTGCCAAAATTTACTGTTAGACACTGTGTGGAAAGCAATGCCAATTCAGTTGAACTGGATTCTGTTAAACAGACTCACGTGTCTTAATACAGGCAGATTTACGACAATAGTCATACAGATAAGTAGTTCCAGTTATGAGAGTATTACAGATGTGAATGTGCGGCATCTTTTACTCAAACAGAATTTGTTTTGTTGTACAAATGTATTTTGATAACATTGATTTTACCAGTACGTTTATGTTATGTTCTATTGAACCTTTACACTATCTTCGACTATTGAACTTGAGAATGATTTCTTTAGTTCTGTGCAATTTTACAATAGTGATTGAACACAGCCATTACTTTATCTGCTTCAAAACCCATCTCCAGTTTAAATGTAATCTATCTGGAATTATACTAAACAGTGCAATTATTAGCTAATTTAAAAATGGTTTATGATCATGCAGAGTAAAATCATTGATATGCTGTCATAATTTTAACACATGGAATAAAATCATCTGACAAAACCACAGAATGGGCTCATGTGTTTCTGTGATAGAATCATAGAATGATACAGCACAGAGGAGGCCATTTGGCAAATTGTGCCTGTGCTGGCTCTTTGAACGAGCTATCCAATTAGACCCACTCCCCTGCTCTTTCCCTTTTGCCCTCAAATTTTTCCACTTCAACTATTTATCCAATTCCTTTTTGAAAGCCACAATTGAAAGTTATAATTGAACCTGCTTCCACCAACCTTTCAGGCAGTGCATTCTAGATCATAACAACTCACTGCGTAAAAAATTTTTTTCCTCATGGCACCTCTGGTTCTTTTGCCAATTCCTTTGGTTACTGACCCTTCTGCCACTGGAAACAGTTTCTCCTTATTTACTCTATCAAAATCCTTCATGATTTTGAACACCTCTATCAAATTTCCCCTTAACCTTCTCTGTTCTAAGGAGAACAACCCCAGCTTCTCCAGTCTCTCCACATAACTGAAGTCTTTCATCCCTGGTACCATTCTAGTAAATCTCCTCTGCACCTTCTCTAAGGCCTTGACGTCCTTCCTAAAGTGTGGTGCCCAGAATTGGACACAATACTCCAGCTGGGGCCTAACCAGTGTTTTATAAAGATTTAGCATAACTTCCTTGCTTTTGTACTCTATGCCTCTATTTATAAAGCCAAGGATCTCATATGTCTTTTTAACAGCCTTCTCAACTTGTCCTGTCACCTTCAAAGACTTGTGTACATACACTCCTAGGTTTCTCTGTTCCTGCATTTTAGTTTATATTGCCTCTCCTCATTCTTCCTACCAAAATGAATCACTTCACACTTCTCTGTGTTAAATTTCATCTGCCATGTGTCTGTCCATTTCACCAGTCTATGTTCCCCTGAAGTCTGTTACTATCCTCCTCACTGTTTACTACATTTCCGAGTTTCATGTTGTCCGCAAACTTTGCAATTATGCCCTGTAGACCTAATCCAGGTCATTAATATAGATCAAAAAGAGCTTTGCCATCCAACATAAAATCAGCACGTGACTGCATGATAGTGTTCTGAAATCTCTGACCAGCAGGTTTGATGTAAATATTGAAGGTGGTTAAGTGGCTCTGACATAGTAATGACCTTTATAAGGTTTTTAAAGCTGTAAGTTCAAAAAATGAATTTTAGAAATGACCTTAAGTTACTGAGTGATAATAATGTATGGGATAGAGTATATATGTTAATCTCTGGGCGTGTCCATTACCCATGAGAGCACCACTTGGATCGCAGCCTGCAACTGCACTGGAGCCTACAGCTTGGTCTGGGTTTTTGTGTGGGCAGTTCGTTCACTGCTTGATTTTGCACTGGATTTATCTGAGCTTCTCTAGTATTGATGACAATAGATCGCCACTCATGTGAACGGGGGAGGCGATGTGGAATTGTCACCTGTGCCCAATTTTCATCTATTTGGATTTAGCACCCGTAAAGGGAAACCAAAGGAGCCGTTCTTTTATACTGTGTTGCTGATATGTATAGTCTAAGAGATCTCTTCACAGATGTCCTGTCCGACAATATCTTTACATGGCATTCAAGGGACAATTATTGAAAGGGTTCTTTTTTTGCATCTAGTTTCAGACTTCACTGCTGGACCAAATGTTACTCCCTTGCTTGTTTGACAGTGATATTCTTTATTTGAAATATAAAACAGGATAATGTATTTAAATGAAAAGCATAAAAAGAGCAATGGAAAACCTCAGCAGGTAATGTTTTCCCAGCAGTCAGCTCTCACTCGCTACAAAATCCAGTTCTTAGTCAAAGAAAGAAAGAAAGACTTGCATTTATATAATGCCTTTCATGACCTCAGGACATCCCAAAGTGCTTTACACACCTGACGAAGGAGAAAAGCTCCGAAAGCTTGTGATTTTCAAATAAAACTGTTGGACTATAACCTGGTGTTGTAAGATTCCTTACATTTGTCCACCCCAGTCCATCACCGGCATCTCCACATCATGCTTTACAGTCAATGAAGTACCTTTGGAGTGTAGTCACTGTTGTAATTTAGGAAATGCGGCATCTATTTTGCAATTAGCAAGGCCCACAAACAACAATGTGATAATGACCAAGTAATTTGTTTTTAAGTGTTGGTTGAGGGATAAATATTGACCAGGACACCGGGGAGAACTCCCCTGCTCTTCTTCAAAATAGTACCATGGAATCTTTTATGTCCACCTGAGCAAGCAGACTCAATTTAACGTCTCATCCGAAAGATGGCACCTCCGACAGTGCAGCATTCCCTCAGTACTGCACTGAGGTGTCAGCCTGGAATATGCACTCAAGTCCCTGGAGTGGACTTGAACCCACAACCTTTTGATTCAGAGGTGAGAGTGCTACCCACTGAGCCAGGGCTGACCATCTGCTGGCTGACTGCTCTGGTGATAAAAAAAAAAATCTAACAGACTTAACATCACTATGTCTCCATACTCAGAATTACAGGCTTTTTGTGTTACTTTGGAAGTACATTGTAATTTATAAAAATTGTGGATTCGTGCGCCTTAAAAATAGTTAAATTGCCAGTGCTCTATTGTCCAGCACCTTCAATAATGGCAGGTACTATCTGTGAAATTCACTTCTGCATTTTTTCTTTTAAAAAAAATCAAATAGGTTGTATAACTGTGAAGAAGGTAAGAGTCTAATCACCAAAAAAAATCACTGTTTTCTGTGCAATCAAAATAACATGGCATCAATGTTCATTCACTGAAGATAAATTATTTACTGTTTCATACGTCCTGGAATTTTTAAGTTTATTACTAAAATATACTAATAAATATAATGCACAGGGGTGGACTGGGCATTTGGGAAATTGGGAGATTTCTGGAGAGCCCCAATCACTGGTTCCATAGCATGTATTATTGGGCCCACCCTTTCCCTGTGAGAATCATTAAGAATCCTGTGCCCTTTTGGGGAACTAGTCTGCTGCTAATAATATACATTTCAGAATAGTTGTTGGTCCTTTCTGTTAAGAGGTAAACTACAGGCCAGTAAAGTCTGATTTTGGGTCTTGGTGGTACAGCGGATTGCAACATTGTCCTTTTACTGCTTGATTCTGGATTCAAATCCAGTTCAGACTCAGCAATGACAGTTTCCTAACTCTGTAAATTTGTATCTGTGTATAAGAGACTTAAGTAAAATTAATTTAACCTTGGCTTCAATCAAGGTCTCACTGGATGCAAGCCAAAAACAGCGAAAAAAAAACTGACCATGCTTTTGACACTAACTGCTCGAGCTTATTCAGAGAGGCCAGATATATGCATTGCCCTTCTTCAGCATTTGTGGTTTTATTCTTACCTCTACACCAGGCCATAGGGAAGGCTGATCAAATGGAAATATACTGGTGCAAGAGAAGGTAAGTAGTGTTCTGAGGTTGGGGTTAAGACACCTTGCATTTAACCCATGCTGAACCTGACCTGAGAGAGCTTAATGTCAACACTGAGTGCAAAAAGTTCAAAATGTTCCATTTCTCAGTGTGGATATCAATACATTGTTAAGGAAAAAAATTCATCTCTCTCACATACATGCAATTCCGCAGAATTTAGACATACTATGTATTCATTTTGAAATCATCATGTGGAAATTGCACATTTTCTTAATTCAGATCAAATTTGGAGAAAACTGCAACCTAATAGTGGAAGTGGATCTGATCATATTGGTGTCATTTGGGCTATGACCCAGGTAAATAGGTATTCCAAAGTGAAGTCAATAAATAGCATCAAAAACAACAGCATCACAATACAGTGAAACTACTTCCTTTATGTTAATAGTCTTGATATCTAACACTCTGTTCATGAATTGATCTGAAATATGACACTACATGGAAACTTCCTTTTATCACTGATTTATAAGTGGATGTGATAATTGAAGAAATCAAGATAACTTGGGATCACCATGATCCAAATTCAGCTTGCTTTCATCACATAAAATAGGCTATTGAGTGTTGAGTGTCAAAATTAAATTAAATTGAATTGTAATTTATTAGAAGACCTTGAGACATGGATGCAGATTATGATGTAAGTTTACATAATATTGATTACAGTCAAAATTATGTCTACAATTCAGGCATTTAATCATTTGCTTTCAGTACTTCTTTATCAAAGATTAGCTATTTGAAATTTTTACTCTGTTAAACTGAAAGACATAACAAAAACTAGATGCATGGACTGAATTTATGACAGCAGACAGGAAATGATTTGGATTTCTGTACACTTCATGGAGGGTTGCACTCACAGTTATTCAGTTATGTGAAGACTATTGTACTTGTACTCTATTAGCCTCCAGACTAATGAGGCATTTGCAGCCCCTTTGTACCCAGTGACAACAACCCTTGACCTGTCTTAGCTGTCATGGGAATTTCGATTCAACGTACGAGTTTGGACATAACATGGAGAGATTTTTGTGCTGGATGTTGTTTCCCTTGAGTCCACCTAACATTTTCCTCTTTTCGTGTAGAAGTGCACTTCTGTGGCGGCCCTTACTGAGCTGATGGACATAAGAGGGCTGCTCACAGTCCTTGTTAAATGGAGTTATCTCTAAGGTCTTACCACAGATATATTCTAGTAAGATGTGTTCACTCCCACCCTGCCCCCACCCCACTCCCACTTTTCAAAACGGCACAAATAATTGTGTTCGGAAAAGTACTTCACTTTTATTACCAAGTCACTTTCTCTAAAGATATGTAAAATATATAACACTACTAAATTCCAGTACTATTTGATTTATTTTAAGAAGCTGAAATGATGCTGGACTTTAATTTTAATTCTTATCACTAACCTTAGGTAATACCTTGTAAATCTTATGTAAGTGATTTTAACAGAATTATTCTATATTACAAGCAATATGAATAAACAAAAACGTTACAGATTCATGCTACTGTGCAGAGGAGTTAGTACTTAAATATATACAGTAAATAGTCAACTCCTCTTCAGACTAAATTGAATTTCTTAACAGAGAAGTAATTCTTGATCAATATTGCTCTTATTTGGTATTCAATCTTCCAATGGTCATTTGATTGACAACTTTGTAAAACATGAAATGTTGTTCTTTAGCTTTGTATTTTTGAATAACCTGTAAACATGATGCAGCATTTTTAAGTATTATTTTATAGAATTATAGAATCATACAGCACAGAAGGAGGCCATTAACCCATTGTACCCATGCCAGCTCTTTGAAAGGGCTAACCAATTAGTCCCACTCCCTTACTCTTTTCCCATACCACTGCAAATTTCTCCTTTTCAAGTATATTTTATTAAATTGTTTCCAGTTAAGTTACAGAAAGAGTATATTGCTAACATTACTATAAAACAAGGACATCTTGTACATTGCGTACAGTTTGAAACGTGCATACTGTATTGTAATCAACAAAAACACAATACACTAATTTAAATAGACAAAATAGGCATGACAGTTAGAAGTCACATTAAGCAAACCCTTTAGCCTTAATGATAAGGCTATATGCTATTGCGTAAGGTGGCACATCAGTTTCTTCTTACATTTCATGAATAGACTATTAACACATTCTGAAGCTTTTGTTGTGTGACTATAGACTATTAATGGGTGATTAATGGGACAGACAACAGCACAAAAGGGGTACAAGGTCACCTTAAATCACTATGGTGCACTGCAGCTGAAAAAAACAACGTATTTATAATGGAAACAGCAGTACTATTATTGAGAATTTAGTACCATAGAAATATATAGGGTAGAAATCCATACATGGATGAAACTTACTCCTGAGCAGAACTGCATCTTTCAGACATCCTCTTAAGTGCAGCATGAGAGACTAAAGTTTGAGTTTCGAAATTAGTTTTGGCTTCACATTTAGAAGTCTTTAAATTTGGGCATCAACGAAGCCAATTTCACTGGCCAGTGAGAAAGTCTTCTGAGATCACCAGGATCCCACCTCAGATCCCTACAATAGATCTAGGGAACCGATGCATACACCCTTTTTATGCAACTTCCAAAGACCGAACAGCCCATCTACGAATGTGAGGGAAAGCAGGCAATAAATAGCCCATATCGAAATGCTGCTGGGTCTCCAGGCAGATTGAATGTTTATGCATCGTTAGATTAGCAGGAATGGGATCCACTCCTATGTGCACACTCACACATGCATTGGCACAATTGGAATTGGATACCCCTCCAAAACCTGTTGCTATTCTTCTGTATCCAGGCTCATTGGTGACACAGATTTCATGCCATTTAAGTCATCATAGTGGTGCAAGATTAATGGTCGAGGAAGCTTACAATGGCGGAAAGAAAAGTCCCTCTGCACAGGCACACCACCATTTTTTAAGTCAAGCATGAGTCCCAAATCAGCTGAATTTGGCAGAAGATGGATATTCATGAACTATCTCAACTTGGCCCAGTTGGGGTGACTTGAATTCAGAATTCAGCTCAGCTCTCATACTTATTTCAACATTTTTTTCTAACATTTTGTTTCTACAGTACTGATTATTAGCTCGCTGATAAAGAGATGTCTATAGCATTTTCGTTTCACACATCTGAGAGCAAATGCAGAATATCTGTGACAAAAGCATAGTTTTCATTTGTATGTGAAATGAGGAAATAGTTCTGTGCATTTCATATGATTATAGAAGTGTGTTTTTGGAATAACCAGAGTTAAGATGAAAGCTGCCTTTCCTTATTAAATTACAAGATGGAGACTGGAGACCACCTGCTTGCAGGAATGTAGCTAGGTTCTTTGATCTGTAGAGGATGTGGATCATTTGGCCTAGTGCTCATCCAATTATACTTAGTCAAAGCATTAATAAATATGTGGACCTGGTGGTCCCTGAGTTGGTAGGATCAGTGGTGGAAGGCATGCAAATAAGTTGGTTTGGTGGGCCCCACTTCCTGCCTTCATTCACACACGATGGGCAAGGAAAGCATGGCTGATGGCCTTCCCAGGTGGGGTGGGGTGAGGAAAGTAGAGCTTGGGGTGGGAACACAAAGGTAGGCCTTGCCACCTGATTTCCCCGCATTATTCATTGCTGCCTAATTTTTTTTTATTCGTCCATGGGATGTGGGCGTTGCTGGCAAGGCGAGCATTTATTGCCCATCACTAATTGCCCTTGGGAAGGTGGTGGTGAGCCGCCTTCTTGAACCGCTGCAGTCCGTGTGGTGAAGGTTCTCCGACAGTACTGTTAGGTAGGAGTTCGGGATGGTGTGTGACTTGGACGAGAACATGCAGGTGGTGTTGTTCCCATGTGCCTGCGGCTCTTGTCTTTCTAGGTGGTAGAGGTCGTGAGTTTGGGAGGTGCTGTCGAAGAAGCCTTGGCGAGTTGCTGCAGTGCATCATGTGGATGGTACACACTGCAGCCACAGTGCACCAGTGGTGAAGGGAGTGAATGTTTAGGGTGGTGGACGGGGTGCCAATCAAGTGGGCTGCTTTGTCCTGGATGGTGTTGAGCTTCTTGAGTGCTGTTGGCGTTGCACTCATCCAGGCAAGTGGAGAGTATTCCATCACACTCCTGACTTGTGCCTTGTAGACGGTGGAAAGGCTTTGGGGAGTCAGAGGAGGTGAGTCACTCGCCACAGAATACCCAGCCTCTGACCTGCTCTTGCAGCCACAGTATATATGTGGCTGGTCCAGTTAAGTTTCTGGTCAATGGTGACCCCCAGGATGTCGATGGTGGGGGATTCGGTGATGGTAATGCCGTTGAATGTCAAGGGGAGGTGGTTAGACTCTCTCTTGTTGGAGATGGTCATTGCCTGGCACTTGTCTGGCACGAATGTTACTTGCCATGTATCAGCCCAACCCTTGATATTGTCCAGGTCTTGCTGCCAGCAGGCACAGACTGCTTCATTATCTGAGGGGTTGCGAATTGAAGTGAACACTGTGCAATCATTAGCGAACATCCACATTCCTGACCTTATGATGGAGGGAAGGGCATTGATGAAGCAGCTGAAGATGGTTGGGCCTAAGACACTGCCCTGAGGAACTCCTGCAGCAATATCCTGGGGCTGAGATGATTGGCCTCCAACAACCACTACCATCTTCCTTTGTGCTAGGTATGACTCCAGCCACTGGAGAGTTTTCCCCCTGATTCCCAATGACTTCAATTTTACTAGGGCTCCTTGGTGCCACACTCGGTCAAAAGCTGCCTTGATGTCAAGGGCAGTTACTCTCACCTCACCTCTGGAATTCAGCTCTTTTGTCCATGTTTGGACCAAAGCTGTGTTGAGGTCTGGAGCTGAGTGGTCCTGGTGGAACCCAAACTGAGCATTGGTGAGCAGGTTATTGGTAAGTGCCGCTTGATAGCACTGTCGACGACACCTTCCATCACTTTGCTGATGATTGAGAGTAGACTGATGGGATGGTAATTGGCCGGATTGGATTTGTCCTGCTTTTTGTGGACAGGACATACCTGGGCAATTTTCCCATTGTCGGATAGATGCCAGTGTTGAAGCTGTACTGGAACAGTTTGGCTTTGGGTGTGGCTAGTTCTGGAGCGCAAGTCTTCAGCACTACAGCCGGTGATGGTGGGGATATCGGGAGGAGGCCAAGATGGATCATTCACTCGGCACTTCTGGCTGAAGATGGTTGCAAACGCTTCAGCCTTGTCCTCTGCACTCACGTGCTGAACTCCGCCATCATTGAGGATAGGGATGTTTACAGAGCTTCTTCCTCTCGTTAGTTGTTTAATTGTCCATCACCATTCACGACTGGCTGTGGCAGGACTGCAGAGCTTTGATCTGATCCGTTGGTTGTGGAATCGCTTAGCTCTGTCTAAAACATGTTGCTTCCGCTGTCTGACTGTGCAGTGGTCACTCCTACCGATACTGTCATGGGCAGATGCATTTGCGACAGGTAGATTGGTGAGGACGAGGTCAAGTAAGTTTTTCCCTCATGTTGGTTCGCTCACCACCTGCCGCAGGCCCAGCCTGGCAGTTATGTCCTTCAGGACTTGGCCAGCTCGGTCAGTAATGGTGCTACCGAGCTACTCTTGGTGATGGACATTGAAGTTCCCCACCCAGTGCTTCCTCCAAGTGATGCTCTACATGGAACAGGACTGATTCATCAGCTGAGGGAGGGCGGTAGGTGGTAACCAGCAGGAGGTTTCCTTGCCCATGTTTTCATGGGGTCCGGAGTCAATGTTGAGGACTCCCAGGGCCACTCCCTCCTGACTGTATATCACTGTACCGCCACCTCTGGTGGGTCTGTCCTGCCGGTGGGACAGGACATACACAGGGATGGTGATGGAAGAGTCTGGGACATTGGCTGAAAGGTATGATTCTGTGTGTATGGCTATGTCAGGTTGGTGCTTGACTAGTCTGTGGGACAGCTTTCCCAATTTTTGCACAAGTCCCCAGATGTTAGTGAGGAGGACTTTGCAAAGTTAACTGGGCTTGGTTTGCCTTTGTCATGTCTGGTGCCTAGTGGTCCGATGCCGGGTGGTCCGTCCAGTTTTATTCTTATTATGACTTTTTGTAGCGAGATTGTGCAATTGAGTGGCTTGCTCGGCCATTTCAGAGGGCGATTAAAGAATAAACCACATTTCTGTGGGTCTGGAGTCACATATGGGCCAGACCGGGTAAGGGACATTAGTGAACTAGATGGGTTTTTATGACAATCCAGAGCTTCATAGCCACCATTACTGATACTAGTTTTTTAAAATTCCAGATTTTATTTAATTGAATTTAAATTCCACAGCTGCCGTGGCGGGATTTGAACTCATGACTCCAGAGTATTAGTCCAGGCCTCTGGATTACTAGTCCAGTAACATAACCACTATGCTGCTGTACCCGTGGAGTACGGATTGGTATAAAGGAGGAAAATCCAGGCCTTGGAGTCTATGGGCTGATCTAGGAATTTCCTAAAACCATTGTTTCAACATTACATCAGGAAGCTTCTGAAAGACTGTTTCCTGTGGATTATCGGACCATGCAAGAAATATATTCTGAAGATGATATTTTAACTCTTGCGGACTGATTCAATCCTTCTGTTGTCTAAGCATTTGTACCACCAGTAGTATCCTGCTGGTGTTCTGCCTCTGTGTAATTATCTTACTTGTAAATAAACCTGACAATTAGTTTTAGCCTGAATGAAATAGTGTGACAGTGTGGTGTTTACTGTGTTTCACAATAGGGGAGATTGGTGGGCATCCCAAATGATCTCTGGTGCACAAGGTCTTGGTTCATTGGAAACTTAAACTGCTGATGGAAATAGATTTTTTGCTGCAAACACGAACTAAAAACAATAGGAGAAAGCCCGAATTATAACAGTCTGAATCTTCATGTAGATTTTGTATAATATTTGAATCTTAACTGTTTCAACTTTCCGAAATGTACATTGTAAATCAAGATTTATTGAACATGTCCCTTTTCCTGGTCATTTACTGAATATTAATAAACACAAGACCTGTAAATTTCTACTTTTGTTGTTGACATCATTGGCTTGGCAAACCTCTTATAAATGACTGGTTCTCTGCTTACTGAATATAGTTGCAGAAATGATCAATATAATACATTGATGGTCATATCCTTTGATAAAACATAAAGCAAAAGACAAGAGTCACTGTCTCTTTTTAACTTTATTGAGCTCGGTGCCAGAAAAAATGAAGTACCAGCAATTTTGTGCATATTTATAAACAACATATTTCTTGTGTAGCAATAATTTCCAACCATTGCCCATTGATCTAATTTGGCATTAACTTTAAAAATGCTCTTTACAATGTTTCACAGACAACAACAAACCTACATACATATTAAAATTATTTTATGTTTGTTACTTTGACATACCGTTGAGGAGTATACAACTAAACTGTTGCATTTGTCATAATTGGAACATTTGGCTGGTTAAAGTTGGCCAGTGTAACCCATCTGTAATACAGGCTAAATAGTTGATTGTTTAAATAAATAAAAAGGACTGAACATTAACAGCATAGAGGATGAGAACACTTTGCTCTATGGACACAGGAATGAGGTCACCTCCTTAGGAAAAGTGGCATAGGATTGCAGAATGGGAGCATAAATTCAATGCACTGTGCATCAATGCTTGACAGAATATTTGCATGAAAACCATCAGACCTGTATTTAAAAAGTGAGCCTGTTGAGCCTGGAGTGCTACAGCCCCTGTTAAATGATTCTTAGTGCATTAAAAGCTCGAAAAAAAGGACGGAAACTAGTCCCCAAGGAATTTTTTCTCGTGTTTTCTTATAAAGGTTGCTCACTTAAAGGTACAAACAGCTGTTCAGAATCTCAAAAAAAAATCCACATTTACTTTTGACAATGCCAGTAATATCAGATTTAACCGTCTTATCTGGCGATAGTCAAAACTCATTTAATTAACCCTCTTGGTGCAGCATCATGTGACTAAATATGGCTGAGATGCTCCTTTGGGTTTTGACTACTACAAATGCTCACAATAATCATTTGTTTTGCTTTTATATTTAAACCCATTATTGCATAGCTTGGTGCACAGATAATTACCGAACCCATCTCATATGTTTTTTTTTTCAATGTTCATTAATAACAATAAAAGGTTGTAGGTTAAAAACTCATTTAATTGCCTTTATGTTAATGACATTATGAATAGCCTTAGCTACATGATTCTAATTCTGTCCAGTATTCTGTTTCTCAGTAAATCCCCAGGTGAGCTGCTCATTTTATCAGCATTACTAATTCAGAGATATTTTCCTTGCAGGTGGGTTTTGTACATAATCAGAATTAATGCACAACACATTTTGCGAGGAACCGAGTTGATACACACTCTGCATTAGTAATTAAAGGAAGCGCTATAGGCTTGCTCGTAGAATTGAAATGAGATTTTATGCGTGTAAAATAAAGCAGAAGCAGCAATTTTAAAACATAGAAATAATAGCTCATGTGAATTTTAAGTTTTTATTGGATTCATTTTAATTGTAAATTATACCCAGCAAAATTAATGCTATTATTACCAGAATTACTTGGCAATATGTTAAGACCAAAGATAAAAGAGCATCCTTTGGTCTTAGCAATGTTTCTAGACAGTCCAACCTATGCAATCATAGTTGTGTATACACTAAACCTCTTTTCTACTACAGCATCTGCACCGCATTTCATACTTTTTGTACTTACTGATGATTTTATTCTGTAGCCAGTTGCATGTTTTTGTTCTTCAATGACAGTCTCACTATTTAAAATCAATGTGATGTTGAATTTAAAAGAAATTACGAATTATTATCACAGTTTGTTATTCTCCATGGCATCCTTATTTTAAATTTTGTTATTAATTGATTACTGGATATGTTGACCTATATAATCATTCTTGTAGTCAGAAGGGTTTGAAAGCTAAAATACTATTATGTATTTAATTTTTGTTTCTGAATTGTATTGCTTTCTGGGAGATTCTGTTTTTAACTGCTGTGGTTTAGCAACACCAGTACTCACGATCGATGGAGATGGGACAGGAAAGCTTATGTATGTAATGTGAAGGTAAAAAATGAATGCGCCAATGGGCCTGTTTCTGGTAAGACAGGTCTATTGACACATTAATTTTTGTCTTGGTATACCACAGGAATGAAGGATAATGAAGAAAGCCATAAAACATGAGGTGTTGTTGGTGAACAGCCATTACTAAGGCAGAAATGAGGCCAGGGGATGATGAATGTGCACATCTCCCTCAGCTGAAGAATGACCTGGATACACTTTACATCTGAGCACCAAGTGTGCCAACATTTTTCACGGCTGCACTTAACAGTGGACATTATCTTGGCCCCCTTCAAAAGGGCTGACCCAAAGTCTTCCCTCAGTGGTTCTCCAAAGTGTAATCACCTGCTCAGCCTGTAATTTTATCAAATAGCATGCACTTTTTCCTGCCACTTATTGACCAATTAAGTCAAGTTCTCACGGAGGGGGTCCAGCTGGCTTTAAGTCATCCTGGATGAATTGATTGAAGCCATTCTGCAATCTATGAGCCTGGTTTAATGATCTAGGTGATAATACTTGTAATTCTTCTCAGTCAGGGGAATTCTCAGCAGCTGTTGTCTGAAATCCATGTTCTGATACACTGAAGTACGAGCAAAGCATTAATCCACCTACAGTTTTCATAACTGTGACTGCATTATGAATTGTGACATTTACAAAGCACAAGAAAACACTTCCAGGCACATTTTAGATTAATTTCTTTTTTTAAAAACTAAAATTCAACTTTCGGTGTACTTTTGAATGCTATGTATTTGTAGTGAATATAGCCATTTTATGGCCTTTTAAGTAGATGTAACTGTGTTTTTATTTGATATATATCTTCTGACATCAATTGGTGACTATACAATTTATTACCATTATGTTGTTCACAATGTGAATCATTTCCACCACATTTAATTTCCAGATTTTTTATTCATTGTCTTTTTTTTTCCTGCTGTTGTACTTTTGGTGTTTGGTTCACTTCTGTACCAAGATGGGCAAGAGTGGCTGTATGGAGATGA